>NW_022984967.1:51193-242008 GCF_010015565.1 Dissoconium aciculare CBS 342.82 | reverse complement strand
GAGGTTGAAGCACAAATAAGGGAGCAGATGCCAAGGGCTCCAAAGCGTGCTAGTCGGTGTAGCAAGTGTGGTTCCTTTGCTCACACCTTCAAACACTGTACAGTAGATTGAATAGTATTGTTATATAACACATTTAAGTCTCAAAGCAATCTATTAAGTATTGGTTGAGATAATCAGTGTTAAAGGTGGTAGACACGTAATTCGTGGACCACGCCGTGGGGTGGACCGCGCTCTGGTGTTTGACGTTAAGTCCTGACGACTTAGGATTAGCTAATCAGGGTTATCACATACGCTCATACAGCCGCCGTAGCAAGTGCACGTGTATGCAGCCTTAGCATTATGTTTCTGTCTTCAAAGGCACACGATGCGATGATCCGTTGCTACCTACTGTCGTGTGCGTGCAGGTATTGAGCCCGAGACGATCGTCTATCTAACGCAGTTCAGCAAGACTAATTATCTCGAAGCCGTACCATACCTCACAGCCGTTTTTCAAGAATCTTTGAGGGTATGTTTTCCTATACTGTATTCGTAGCATATGGCAACTTGGACATCACTAACAAATGTAGGGTGCCCACGGAGTCGCAGGCCGCCTCGTACGAATTGCACCAGACGAGGATATTGACTACCACGGTCAAAAGATTCCTAGCGGAATGACCTTTTCAGTGACGCAATACATCCACAACGTGAATCCCGGGATCTTTCCCGAGCCGCACAAATTCATCCCTGATCGCTACCTTGGGCCCAATGAAGCTGAAACGCTTCGGTATCTCGCACCGTATGGAAGAGGCCCGGGAATGTGTTTCGGACTCAACCTGGCTTGGCCGGAGATGTACTTGACAATCACTGCGGTGATTGGAAGCCTGGACTTGCAGCTCTATGACACCTGCAGCTCTATGACACCACTGACCGGGACGTGACGTGAGTACGTGTATCATACGTTGGGAATCTTCAGCTGATAATAATGCATAGAATCATGCGGGAGCATTTGATCGGTCTCTTCCCGGCGGATAGTAAGGGCATTTGGGTCAAGATTAAGAGATTCCCGGATCGTTGAAAAGTTGGATCTCAGCCTATCTGGTCTCTCTTCATAGCTGTTGCAGTTTTCAGCGACGCTGGCGCTATAGTATTTGTCCCATATGCTGCTATCCTCAATCGACAACATCAATTCGATCTGAGGAGTTAAAAGCATACGGCAGAAAGGCAGCATAAAGAGGCCGGAAAAGGCGACAAAAGGTTAATGGAGATCTTATTGGAGTCCACATTCGAAAATTCCCTCGCATAGTCTCTACGTTGTGGGTCGACTGACTGCATACATCTTTTATTAGAGTGGCACTCGTGATATCCCGAATTGTCACTCTCTTCAGATGATACTCACCTGAGCATGAATGACACTGCTCCAAGACACTTGCTCTTACCGTATGCCAGCGGTGCTGAATGTGCAAAGAAGAATCGCATATGCGTTGCTTAGTTTCTGACACGCCCTGGCAAGAAAACGCTCCTCCTGCCTCTTTCTTTGTTTACCGTTCATAGTGCTCTGTCCTCGCAACATAGCCCGAAGGTTCGCTCGGCTCAGGTTTCTCCAGGTTCGCCGACGTCCTCCTCTTGTTTGCATACGAGATGCAACCTCATACACCCTGTTGCTTTTCTATTGTCATCCTTGAGCCGTGAGCTCAACTGCTATCAGTGTCAATACTAAAAATCTGTTTGAGGTGTACTGACCTTCCGGACGCAAGAAAACTAAATGGTATTTGTACTTTCAAATCTTCCGGTCAGGGACTACCTCGTCATCGAGAATGTCAAAAGCGTAAGCCTGATGACTTAGGAACGTGTATCAAGAGGCACTGCGGGAGAACCTTGTGGCAGGGAAGACGGCCGGCTGAAATCGGCAACGCATGACATGAATTTGTGATTTTTCGCGATGTTTATGAATTCAAATGTCAAGATTATGGCCTCTTTGAACAAGACCTCTGATTGGATTGAATCAGAAGCATTGCGTTAGAAGCAGCCACGAGTAACGATCTGAAACAAGCACAGAAAGAGGGTTCGCTAACAGAGCGCAAGACTACACCAATCTTCAATGCGATGATAGAATGCACGAGAGCACCTTAGAACGTCGGCGCATCCTGCGCAATCGGCTTCAGATCACCCGGGCCCTTGAAAATCTCCACTAGGCTCGCCTGCTCTGATAACACCAAACGATCGGTCTGCTTCCCGATCTCGGCCAGCTTCCTCCAGCGGGCCAGATCCTCCGGGTTGCGCTTGTCGCCGTGCGCTTGCTCGGGATTCTCCCAGTGGCCGCGCGAGAAGCCGAGCATTGTGGAGATCTTCTTCAGCGGGATGTCGTAGACCAGGGAGACGATGGTACCGGTCTCCTCCAACCAGTTGACCTGCCAAAGCTCGCCCGGGCGGATGCACTGGTAGGTCGCAGTCTGGTAGTTGATGCGGCCAGCCATCGGTCCGCCGTGGATTGCGTAGACGATGCGGCTGTCAGAGAAGAACCACATCTCGTATCGCCATTTCTCTGGATTGCCGTCTTTGTCTTCAGCGTCGTAGTCGTAGATCAGGTGCGTATCGCGGATATCGTCGTCGAAGGATGGATGTAGTGGTGTGTTGGTCTTGTAGGCGGGATATGTGGTTGTCATGCTTGGGACTGGCTTAGGTTGATCTTGAGAAGAGGTCTTTCGTTGACGCAGACGATTGGATTGAGGTCAATACCGACCACGATTGGAAGACTTCTGCTTGCTGATTTGAGGTGGAAAAAGATGAGGACGATCTGGATATTCGATGAATGTAAATGAACTTGTCAATTAAATTCTCACGATCAGCGACAACAACATCCGGTATATATATGTATTGCGGAATGCGGATCGCGGCGGCCAGTTGTGTCATGAATGGCCATATGATCTCATTCCGCCCATTTAGGCATGTAGCGCCGCTCTCTAAAATTTACTAAAAGCGGTATACGAGCACCTTCACGCGGTTATGTTCAGGTCAACTGCCGTTCCAATTGCCGTCCCCGGGCGTCGAGCTAATAGGCCCCAGACAAAAGATCTGGGAGACTAAAGGTACCTAGGTAGTAAGAGAAAATTTCCGCACATAAAGAAGTACAAATAGCCTCAGAATGACTATTTAGTTGTCGCGAGAAAGCCACAATGTTTGTAAAAGCCGTGTAGGGAGGGAATGTCCACCTGCAGTGTATTCGCTTTCGTTCTCACAACACCAATATGCGTCAAGCGGAGGTTTTCAAGCAGCCAGCTGAGCTCTTCTCCTTTGAGTCTAGTGCGGCCACTGTGTGCATCCCGACATTACCTGTTGTATAACAACGACGCAGTTGAGCATCCGTAGTGCATCCACGACCAATGTCAACCATGGATACTCTCCACTCCACTTCCGTTCGGATCAAAACACCCATCATATAGGAAGGCATCTGTCATATATGAATACATGCGGGCACAATTGTGGGTGCTTGCGCGGTCCAGACCGTAAGAATGCAGCACCAAAAGCGAAAGTTACCATCATGTAGCTCATTTCGGCCAACTACTGCGTCGATATCGCATACGGCATAGCAGCGGGATGGCCAAGCACTTTTCTTGGGTGCTTATTTCCATCGGCCAAAGCATCACACGCGCGAAGCGGATAAGTTGTTAAGGGTCGTGCGAAAGAAAACCTTGAACACAGTTCCTAATTCTTTTCGTCAAGTGTGCTTGTTTCCGGAAATTGCAAGACTTCTGTGACACTAGGCGCCTAGTCCGGAGTGAATACTCGCAGATAAGTACAGTGTTTTTCGCAGCGAGCAATCGTGGCCTCGCCTTATCGGCCAAGTTCGCCTGTCACTATGCGGAGCATGCTGTGACTTCAAGTATTATGGTACCCCACTATCAATCAGACGTGGGGAAGAGCTCACTTGAATGCCCACAAAGCTCCCCAACTAACACGTACGGGGCTCTGACATGCACGGGGCTCCTGGATCATCAGCTCTGTCGTATCTGTAGCCGACCATACGCCATTTGATAACACATACTTATGTCCACCTACACATCTTCTGCGCCCAATGAGTGTTCTTTCATGGTGAGTTCACTACACTACCGCACGGTCAAACGCTTCTTATTATTGTTTCCAGTCATTCCTGCCCCTACGTCCAAGGCAGCGATGTCACTTTGACCTTGACCAACACTCAGGTGGTCGGGGCCAAGATCCTAGATGTCAAAGCAAGGACGCTATCATGCGTAATGACCGTACTGCTCACTTCGAGTTCGGAAGTCTACATTCTCAAGCTCTATGACCGGCGCTTCTCGGAACAACTACGAAGAGACGAAAACGCGGCAGTATGGGACTCGCAGCTGGACCGTCGGTACCGTGATTTTGTACGTGCTGGTCATTCGTCAAGACTGTTCGAACTTTGGTCTGCCGCATTCCGTGAAGACCAATACTACGAAGACGAGCAGCGGGACCGTTGGGATGAGGCGATCTTTGAAACATATCTTCAATTTCTTTGCCAACAAGCATATGAAATGGAGACGCATGCGTACAACCTTCTGCATGACTTACAGGGAATTTGCATACCGATGCTGTACGAAAGTGTGACCCTGCCCGAGGAAAGTCAGGACACGGACAACCATAGATCGAACACTTATCTACGGTGTCCTGGACTTATTTTGCAATATATAAAAGGTTTTCCACTCACAGATCTTGCGACGGAATTGCAATGCGAGCGCTGGCAAGAAACATGCGAGAAGGCCATCAAAATTATCCATCAAGTCGGGGACCACGGTGTTTGCAACAAAGACGTGAAAACGAGAAGCTTCATCGTCCAAATTCATCCTGGTCGAGATCTTAATGAGATTTTCATGATTGACTTCGGATTTTGCGTATTTAGAGACAGTGCGAAGAGCGATTGTGAGTTTCGAGAATGGCAGGCAGATCAAGATGAGGAAGGTGCAATCGGATGTGTAATGGAACGTTTATTGAATGGCGGATACAAGTACCAGCGCTCAGATAGGGGGTCACAACTACTACGCGAGTTCAAGAGTGAACATTAACAATGAATCGTTCCTAAATCACGCCGCGCCGCTTCCAGCCACGTGCCGGTGTGTAACCTCGTCATGGCCATGCGTTAATCGCCCTACCCTCGCTCCCTTGGAAGCCAGTTCCACCTACCAGGATATAAAGTGCGGGCTGATGATGAGCCTCGTTGAAGATATGCTCTGCGCATAATATTCTATCACATATGTAATCGAACAACGCTTGCATCCTGGCGTGCAACACATGGGCAAGGCTTGCCATGGTCAGTGGTACCCCTGCTAGATAAGCGGTCCCATTTTGAAGCTCGCTACATTGAGGGGCGTGGACAAGGCGCTTTGACGCCCAATTAAACGCACTTCACATAATTCGCAGGATTTTCTGTTTTTTTGAGGCTAGAGAGCACATTTGCGAGGACTTCTCCATGCGCGTGAAAGCAATAAACCCGCAAGGGAGCTACCCAGGTATCCATTCATCAAAGTAGTATCGAATCCTCCTCAGCCATTCACCAATATATATAAGAATCAATCTTAGGAATCGTCAGTTGAATGCAAGCTCATCCAAAGGCGTCCTGCTGCCCCGGAGAGGCTCGGTGCTTGGCCAAGAAATGCTTCGCGGATGACTCATACGAGCGGAACGTGATTGCACAGGGGCAGGATAGAGCTAGCCTTCCAGGGTGTCTAGTGTAAGGGGTTGTCGAGGCGCGCACTTTCGGACGTGGCGCCACTTTGGCCACGGCTTGTACTGAATCGGGCAATTTGGAACGCTGCTTTCGAGTCTGCCTTTGTGGAATAACAGGAGCATTTATCGCACGGTTGAGCTTCCTTTGCACCATGTGGGCGGCAATGTAAGCACTGAGTGCTTCGTGGCTCCCAACCAAATCATCACATTTATACTCTGGGCATTCCAAAGTCATACGGACGTAGTCGGACGCCGATGGTGTGCGACTAATTGACCACTACACAGTCACTCATCTCCGAGCGCTATGCGAACGGTCAAGTTGCGCGACCAGAATGGTTCTCGTTCGAGACCGATAGAGATGGATATGGGAAGAGGAGATCGACTATTTTTACCGGGATTCCAGGAGCGCGAAATTTTGGCGGGCACGTTGGATAGATTGGCCCACGCGAGCGGAGGGAGCTAAAAAGAAAGGCTGGTAGGCCGTTTTGCCCGACTAGCCCTGATTCAGAGGAACACATAAGCACTACTGTAAATCAAACCCTGATACTCGATCTTGACCGAAATTTAGGGATGCCTGCAGAGTCCCGCCGCGGCGGAAATGGTTGACACCAAGCGCCTTTTCACACTCATTCTCCCGTTGAGCCGACTACTTCCTTGCGCCATCTACCTCATATCTTGTCAATTCGGCCTGACTGGATATTCCTGCAGTCACCACAGTGGGCGCCATCGTTGCAGTCGCCGGAACGCAATCATTGTCCCGCACGCCGAACCAAGTCCGCAATTACGCCTACAAAAGACACGCTCTGCCGATCGGATCCCCTCGACGAAATGTTACTCTCTCGATCCAGTTTGCTAGTGCTCTCCGCCGGGAACGCACTCGTTGCCGGCGCCGGCGCCGTCACCACCACCGCTACCACCACCGTAGGCACTTCATGCTTCTTCCGAAATGGTAGCATCGCGATCGGGCATCGACCTTGCCCGGGCCAGAGCAACATCTGTTGCAACACCACCGACACATGCACGACCAATGGTCTTTGCAAATCGCACGAAAATCACTGGCCGGATACTCGATTGACGCCCTGGGTCAACGACCCTGTGACGGGCGCGCCCTCCTATGCCAATTTCACCTTCCTCTATCAGACATCGACTTGCACAAATGCCGACTACTCCGGCTGCTCAACGCAATGTACCAACCGTAGGTCGGAGAAATATCCTTGCAGTCACCATCATCCATCATCCATCATCCATCATCCATTCTCCTTTGCGTTCCTATCGTAGCTCATGCCGCTGCTACTAATCGCCTCTCCTACGTCAAATCTTCAACCCTCTCACACACTGACCGCTCCTTTTCGGCCCATCAGCATCGACCTGGAATCAAACCTATGTCTGGGGCTGCAATGACGAAGTGACGTTATTCTGCTGCAGGGTCATGCCGTCGCTCTTGAGTCAACATCGGAGCTGCTGCGGCAACACGGTCGTGGAGTTCCAGCTCCCACAACCAAGCGTTGTCTCATGGAGTAGTACGGCCGCGTCTACCGCCTCATCGTCATCTACATCATCATCATCATCAACGACCGTGACATCTCCGTCTACTTCTCCTTCCTCTACCTTACCCGCAAGCTCCGCAGCTGATGGTAGCAAACCTCAGAGCACGACAATTGGCATTGGTGTTGGCGTCGCTGTAGGTTTTGTCTTCTTTCTTTTTCGATTTACTCCGCGTCTAAATACCGCAATACTCTGAATGGTATGCTTGCCAGAGATAGAGGGGGGAGGGAATGTAGAGAAACGGAGAGACAGAGAGAGTGAGGTCGCGCGCGCATGTATGCACGAGAAAGTGCGATGGAAGATGAGCCCGCCAACTAACACCTCAACTGTACACAACAGGTCGGAGTCTTCTGCTGCCTCGTCCTCCTCGCCGTGCTGTTCTGGCGCGTCGAAGCCCTCCGGAACCTCGTCCGACGCGGCGACAATTCCTCTCCTTTATCACAACAACAACAACAACAGCAACGGCAAGGACAACGCGGATACGAGCCCGTCCCGGTTTCCCACTTTTACAGCACGGAGAAATCCCTCGCGACTGCATACGCCTCTCCTGCTGGTTCGCTTTCTTCGGGTACACCGCCGCCGCCGCTGTTCCCGCCTTCCCGGCATTCGCCGCTTGCCGAAGCGGACGCTTCACATGAACTTTTCGAAATGCCGGGGAGGCGGGACCGGGGAGAGATGCCCTAAGGGTAGTGGGTAGAGGGACACGAGGGGTGGATGCCCGTGAAGGGTTGAAGGGAGCGTGGGTGTCGCGGTGGTGATTAGGCATGCACTCACTTTTTCCGTTGATGCGAGTGTTTATGTCCTTGCGCCATCTACATACCTCATCGCTCGACATCTTGCCGGTCTGGGAATTCCTGGAGGTGTCGCTCGTTACACCGCTGCTGCACCATCGTCGTCGTCGTCGCGTGAGCGGGATTCTCGTTCAGCGCGCCCAACTAGCCAAGCACATGCGAACAACCTCACGCCAGACCAGCTTCGCCGACGGAATAACCTCGTCGAGATGTTGCTTATCTCACGGTCAAGTTTACTGGTGCTCTCCGCCGGGCATGCGCTCATCGCCGCCGTCGCCGCCGCTAACCCGGTGGGTACGAGTATCGCAAGACGTTGCCGAACTACTTCGACAGGACGATGATGATGATTTCCTGTAAAGAAATGAAAAGCAACAATCACACAGCATGCCGGTCAATGAGCGAGCGTTGCTCCCGTTCTCCGGTTGCACGGCGCTGAATCACAGCGTTCCGCGCGCCTCATCTCCAAACAACTCGGCCTTCAATCCTTTCTCGTTTAGCACGTTAGATCCGGCTCTGCAAGCAGCTAGTTCCGAGATATCACCATTTTACGCCACAAATCCAAACGTTTCCGGTTTCGCAGCGTCCGAGAAATTTATGCTCGAGCTCTCGGAAGTACCAATGTTTACCCATACCGAGCTCATGTGGATTGAAGCACCAAATGAAATGGCCACTATGTCCACCGATGATGTTGAGCACTGTCCAGAGCTTCTCACCTGTCTGGATTCGGACTCGTCCTCTCCGCAGCAGCTCCTCGACGTCTGTTTCTCTGAGACCGCGGATTCATCATCCTCATCCTCAACAATATCTTCCTACCTCTTCGAACAGCAGCAACAGCCAACGATCCTCGACGCAGAGGACCGCAACGACGACGAAATACCTTTCCCGGAAGCTGAGACCGAGACAGACCTCGAAGTCCCCGAAGATCTCCACCAAATGGGCCGCCGCGCCAGCGGTGATGGCGTCGACGGCGACGGCTGGATTTGCCGCTGGGGGTCCTGCAAGCAGAAGAGAGTCTTTCACCGCGCCTGTGATCTCCGGAAGCATTTCGCCACGCACCAAAAGACGCATGCATGCGCGCAAGCCGACTGTGCCATGGTCTTTGCTTCGGCCAAGGATCTCCGACGGCATAGCGCATCGCATATGCCGCAGATAGCCTGCGCCGCGGCGGGATGCCCTCGTATGTGTTCGAGAGCGGATAATATGGCACGTTCGCGCGTCAATATCTTTGTCCTCATAGCGTCTACTCCGCCGATGACAAGGAAGCTTTCTGGCTTTCTTACTGATTGTCAATTTTGCGGAATGATCATTACAGACGAGTTCATCGACATAATAGGGTGCAGTGCACCGGCGTTGCATTCCGAAAACCAAGGTGAAAAACAAAGACCGCGGCGTTGTGATTTTGCTTTCCGGCAAGAGTGGGCTCCTTTGAAGACCACTTTCTATCAAGCGAAGAAAAACAGTGCGTCGTTGTCCATGGGATGGCTTTTTGATATCGCATTGGCTCCATTCTCGGTCTTGGATTTCTTCCCTTGCATTCACAAAAGCGAAGGATATGCATTGAGTACACGAGCCAGGCGTGAGAAACAAAAGTTACCGGGATCTTTTCATGTTTCGCTTTTTTTTATCGAATTCACCGTTCATTCAACAAATTGATCACTTCACTCGTTCCTGAGGAGAGCAACGCCAGGTGCACCAATACCTACATACCTACGCACGCAACGACATGACCTCTTACAGCTCCGGTGCAGTGGTCCCGCAAAGATGATAGGCCCTTTTGCGCGTTCGCCAGAAACGGGAGTCTTTCGATTAGACACCTCACAGGGACTTTACATCACGAACAACCCTCGCATTAGGAGAACACCTCATTTAGTGAAGAAACATCACATCCTCACTGCGTCAAGAAATATCACATCTATGGTCTGCAAAGATGACTCACCCCAGAGAGATATCCCACCTCACATTCACGAGACATTTGATTTATCCAGCTCACCCAACTTAAGACAGCTAGCGACGCCTCCGAGCCGAGGTCATCGATTCCCTCATCCAACCACTTCGCCGTCTTGAATCCGAAACTCGACAACGTCGTCAGAGAAGAGCCTTGCGGGCGGGACTTGCTTGTTCCAAAGTCGTTTGGGAACCCGAAGTCGCTGGGGAACCCGATCGTCGCTGTCGGCGGCGAGTTCATCCTGTGAGGCCCAGCACCACCACATGCCGCGTTCAATAAGATGGATTTCGTACCGTCCATCGGGCAGCCTTCCTTGTATCGGCCAACCGATGATGGATTTGGAGATATCCACCAGCCTGACCACAGGACGTCCGGGCTCGATCGTCACCATGTCGTCCAAGAGAGGTGCGGCCGCTCCGCTATAGCCAGGGGGCCCCTGCGCTGTAAATGGTCGTGGACTTCGCACGATGTTTCCTGTTGCTTGATCAACGATGCGCAAACACGTCTCGGGAAGCGACTTGTCCGGATGGATGATCCGCCACATGTATTCAAACTGCGGTTCGCCCCAGAGGTCCGTGGAGTGGATATACCACTGTTTCCCACCTGTCTGGACGCTGACGGGCTCGCTGCCCGATTGCGTTATGGTCACCTTGAGGTAGACCGCCCGCTCCCCATTTGCAGTAATCTTTGCTTCGCTTGCAGGGGGAGGAGCGAGCTCTAACTTTGTAGCAAGCTCAGGGGGCCAGAGCAGAGATGGCACGACCTGGAATCTGACATGCGCTTTCGTTGCACCTGCACCCACGAGTGTAAGAGGCTCGGAGTCACACAGAGGTCCAGTAGAATTGCCAACAACATCCTTGGGATCGCCATAGGCGCACCACCGTACGCCCAAGTCGCTGAGCATGGGTGTTGGTCCAACCCTTGGAAATCGAATCTCGTATTTCGTTCCAGGTCTTAGCATCGAACCCAGCGCACTATCCTTCTCGATGAGGTACTCGAACCGGGTGACTATATCTGTCCTGAGCCCTTGAGGTCGATCAACCGGGGTTGGAAGGGTCATGAAGGGCTTCATTTTGTCGTTATCGAGGTTGGGAAGCTCGCGGAGGGCCTGTGGTATGTGTGTTTCTCGCGGAGCATCAATGAAACCACCATCTATGTTGAACAACCAGAGAAGTCCATGTGCGATGGCGTAGGGGACGTCGAGGGCCGACTTTCGCGTGTCGATAGTCAAGGGCCGCGGGTCAAGATCGTCTTCCGAGTGGCGCGTCAGTCCAAAGAGGACTATAAACGGCAATTCTCCAGTGCGATCGAATACGTCGTGTCGCTGCGCTATTGTGGTACGAATCCGGAGTCCACTCATGCTGAATCTGAACGGAGGATGTGAGCGAGAGGGAAGGCTGTCGTGCCCTGAAATGAATAGTACGTGAAGTCGTCCAGAGGTATGGGCGAGTATTCGAGACTATGATCGGATGCATCTTTTCTGGGAGGGCGGATGTTTGCTCCAGTGCATGTACATAAAGAAATGCGACACAGCGGAATGACTTATATCAGGTCGAATTGGGGACACTCCTCCGCGCGTTGGTGAGCCCAATCCAAGTTGTGCCAGGCGGGTTCGCGACTGACGTCATTGCGGCACAGTGTTCAAGGGCTCGCAACATCAGCAGCCTGGTCGAGGAGTATTGACTGTATCCCACGATGCGAGCGCACTGGGTCTGGTTGAAGCTGGCGCAGCGCTTGATCACTGTAGAGGGGACGCCTAACATGGGGCGAGAAGAGCCTAACATGGGGCGAGAAGTGTCCGAGGGAGTGCAGTGCATATGCAAACAACAACCCAAATGTCCACCATATCGTCATGCGAGGGGCCACGGGCAGAACGACGAGCGATCCCAACGAATCCCGATCCAAACCCAACGGAGAGCTCGTCAAATGCTGGCGTCAAGGTCAGATCGAGTCATCATTCAGCACTGCCCGGCCGGAGGCACCTCGTTGGTGAGGGCGACTGAATGCTTCCATTGGCTCCTCCAACAATATACTGGCAGACTTATCAAAAGCTCTCTGTCTCTCTTCCTCAAATGAGAGGCATGAGTTTAAGCCGCTCGATTGAGCTATCCCGTCATGTCACCGGCGGGGGCCTGACCCAACTCACTGCATGAATCTCCGCGTAGGTTTCGTGTAGGAGCTCGATCACGAGCATTTCGATTGTGCTGTGAGAATGGCATTTGCGGGTTGTAACGGAAAAGGTATAAGAGACTGCAAAAGACTCCGTGAGTCCGATCCGCGCACATTCCCATTCACTCCACGTCCTCCTCTATCTAATATCCTCGATCATGTTCGCTTTACCAATCCTCCTCGTCGCTGTGTCTGTCACTGCCTACGCAGTGCTTACACCCACTCATAATCTTTCGGCTCTCGTCGATCGCGCAGACCCCCCTGCCCCATCGTCGTACCCCCTCGCTGCAACATGCGGGAATGAATAGCAATACCTCAACTTCGATACTTCGAGCGGCACCGACATGAATCACCTTGGGACGTTGCACAACTTAATCTGCTCCGGCGAGCTGCGTGCCTACCTTAGTTGGGGGTACAAGTCAGCCACGGATGAGAACAACATCTTCAAGTGCTTCTTTAAAGCGGATGACGAGAAGGTCCCGTAGGAAGCACGGGCGAAGCCTGTGCCTCGTCTAGGGCTTGCCCTTTACAGCCGTTAGCTCCTAGAGCTCGTCGAGGCTATCGCCGATCGCCTAGATCTCTTACTACTCTAAAAGCTTTAGGTTATCGAGTACGGTTACGAGTAGCGCTTATACCTTACTATCGCGGCCGAAGAATACCGTCTTAGTACCTCTCTATAGGAGTTTCCTCCGATCGTCGACGTCTTTCGGACACGCTTTCCGGACGATATCGCGTAGCTCGGCGAGGGCGGTCGTATACTACTAGAGGAGCGGCTATACGTAGGTATAATTGTCGTTAGTGGCTCGGCCCTCGTCGTACGCCTCGCGTATACCCTCTAGTAAATCTTCGATAGCGGGGAGCTTATCGAACACATCGCGCAGCTTCGACGGCAGACCCTACGCGTCGCGTACGGCCCGGCCGATATCGAGGATAGTCTTAGTAATACCGATATACGCGTCGATAAGCCCGACTACCGCGATGCCTTCTACGCCCGATATTATTTTCCCGCGAGGAAGTGGTGGAGTGAGGGAATTCATGCAGTACCAACGGGACTCGGTTGGGACCACCAGCACAACATTTCGTTGAATTTTTGTCACAACATGCTGCGCCTTCGCTCCAAAAACTTCGTTAAGACCGTAGAGTTTGTCATTGGTAAGGTCACAGTGTATCGGAAATGAGTGCCAGCTTGGGACTAGGCAACATGTGAACTTTCAAACGTCACAATTGGTGCTATCGTCTAGGTTAAGGGTGCTTGCGGGAGAGACACGGCACAAATTGAGCTAATAAAGTCTCTAACAATCGTCCGTATAGAGTTCTTGATGAACTCACAGATTCCCGGCATCAAGATCCAATCCGGCTGTGCGAACTGGGCGATCGTGAGGTTCAATACTACATCTACGCGGACAGCTTGGCTACTGCCTTCGATGAGAAAACGGGGTTTCACATTCTGTAGATCGCAATTCTCTCTGGTGATACGGTGAAGCAATGTACAGGAGCCAAGAATTTTGATCGGCGGCATGGTTCCAGCGACCAATTCCAGGAGGCATTTGACGGAAATCATTTGTTCCTTATACAGCTCAAATTGAGCCGGGTGTCCTCTGCACGCGCAGCGAACGCGAAATTGCATCCACGCCGACCCGCTTCCACGGGAATCACAACATCTAAGTTGGATAACCTCGTAGACATATTAGAGGGTTGCGGAGATAGTGTCTCACTGCTAGATCGCGGAGGATTTCTCGTGGCCTGTCTCCATCGTGGAGCTAATCGCTTCAATGTCTTCAATACCGTCAGCCTGCCGACCTTTCGCAGTACGCATCTCGTTGGCCTGAATCAAAGGCCAACATGCTTACGCACTCGTATTGTTTTCCCAGAAAAATCGATGACAAAGCTTCCATCTGATACCTAGTTTTGCTAATCACGTATCGAGTGTGTCCATCTCGTCCACTATGTTCAGGTTCAGAGCGAGTTCTTCATGAGCAGAGAGATTGGTTGGGAGAACGGCGTGCCTGCGTCGATCTCTTCGCCCATTTCGTTAAAGGGTGCTTCAGCTCCGGGTCGGATTCCACGGCACTTGTCGCCAAGGGCGAGCACACGTGCTTCTTAGCGGCGGACAGTGCGGAGCCTTTGGAGCGGTTGAAGGTGCGGAGGAGGAATGAAATGCTCAGACCTACGGCTGCTTCATCGCGCTGAGTACGCCGCTCTGTGTAGACCCGGCATGAAGTCCAATGAGCGATCGCGCAGCTGCGGCGCGCACACTGAGGCCGACGTCAGCGAGAAGCCTGATTTGGCATTGTTGCGATTCATCAGACTGCGATACGTTCGTGATCCGACGAATTTGGTCGCGAGATCTGTGGAGGCCGATGACGCTAGCATCGCCCAGGAACTGTGGTGACCAGGTCCCGGGTCATCGGCGCTGTTGAAAGAGATCGCGGACGGAAGAGCGGCCGCACGGCTCAACCCGTGCGACCGGCTCCCTTTCTACGACTTCAACATATCGTGTTCTGGTGCTTCATTCGTCGTCTGAGGGTTTGTTATATCCCTGCCGGCTCCTCAAGCGGCAGTGAGGACTTGATTCAATACTAACTACTATGAACCCCTACTACTGTATTGTCCAGTTGCCAAGGCCCATTGGACCTCGGCCTGAGGCCAGCTTGGTTGCTGGGGTGCCTCAGGCACAGAATAGTGGTCTCAACACGAGGACATCACAGGTTACTGGTCTTGTAGATTGGCGGCAAAGACCGCGATGCAAACGGCACGTCACAGCAAGAACTCACGTGAACGCCCCCACTGACTCCAGCGTAGCAATGAGGCACTGTCCTCCAGACAAAGGACAACCCTGATCTTGGGGAGATATGAATGAGCGATGATCCTCAATCCGTCAACCTTTTCCGTGAGTGAAGATCAGGAGAGCAATAAATCAAGCTGAAGTATCGTATAGTCAGATGATCGGATCCCAGTGGCAGAGCAGCGCACGGCCTCGCGACGCTCCGTTTTGGGTTGGCGCGTTATCGCGAGGCTGCGAGGCTGTGCATCGGGCAGCGTTGGTTAGCGATACATGAAAAGGTACATTTCCCTTGATTTTTCATAAAGTAACCGATGACCCAAGTGGAATGCTGGAAGTACTACAATATATCGGAGGAACATTGACTGCATCGCCCGCCCTGCGATGGCAAATAAGATTACAGCCGCTTTGACTTCTGTCACTCAGGAAACCACCGTTGCATTAGCGAACCTCAATTTCGATTTCGCGTTGTTCAAGGTCGAAGCGCCTCAGGAATACTCTGGCGTCGGACAGTACTTGTCCAAGAAACGCCGTGATGCAGCAGAAAATGGCAAAGAGCACATTATCGCACGACGATTGGGCGCGCTCTTTGGTCAGGCCTTGCCCGCTACTCCGACCCTAATCAAGGCGTACGGTACCCGGTGCTCTGAAATCGCCAAGGAAGCAGCGGCTAAACAGAAGTATGTCCGATCAAAAACTCTGTTTGATGATTGGATCGGTGCAGATGCTACGAGCATTTGGGCGGCCGCGACTTCCGGGAAAGGAGCGATCGCTGTGCATCTCCTCGCGTGCATGCTCGCGCGGATATGGACTGCTCATGAAGCAACAGCAATCTGGGAGGAGTTGATCGAGAATCGCAAGGCTGACCTTGGTACCGCTGATTCTGCTGACCCGATGGACATCTCGTCGCTTGCTGCATCCCGAATCGAAATTACTCGAGATCAGATTTCAAGATGGGATGCGAGTGCGCGAGCATGGATCAGTGTTGCAGATGGTGTCAAGAAGAAGCAACAGACACAGCTGATGCTTCTCATGTCAAATCTGAGCCTGCCGATTTCCAAAGGCGGGGGTGTCTACGACAGCGTGATGTCTGCATGGAAGGGAGCCATGGAGATCATGGAGAAGGTCCTGAACCATACCTCGCAGTCTGTTCAGGACGGCGCAGGGCTTGTCGGTTTAGCGTCCTGGCACCTGTATCCGGACATCTACGCGCTCCGAGCCGTTGTGAAAACCGTCAAGTTCAACGACCCTTTGGTACCTTCGGACGTACTCGTCACCCTGGGCGCGGGACATTCATCCAGCACGGATGATACCAGCGTTCATTGGTCATTGCCGCTGGCATGCTTACGATACTATGGAGACCCAGTTCCATCGTCAACGACCATGGCGGTCACTTCATCCAGACTTTCCATGTTGGAATGTTGGTTTGTCATCTTAGGCTCGACTATGAGTACATGGGGGGATTTGACTCAAGACCTCGACTCCGCATGCAAATTTATTATCGCCCTATCAGATTATGTCGTATTCGGGGTCAGTCCGCAACTCCGACGAGAAACTACCTGGCTGCAGCACCTGTCTCATGCCGCACAAGAATTTTTGACTTCGCGAGAACCCGAGAGAGACATGTTCCAAAAATTGATCGCGAGAGGTTCTCGACGTTATGCGCACTTCCTGGCACCCCTAGAAGGTCACCCGGGTGGGATGTTTGGTCTCGATTCTGTGCGAACGCTGATCAGTATGATCAAGCATCCGGATAACAAAGTCGCCGTGTTGAGGCGCATTGCAGAGAAAAGAGGCGAGCTCAACAGCAATTTGTTAATCCGCTATCCTCGACCGGAGCCTCAGAAGCAGCCTTTGGCAGACTCGTGGGATGAGATGCCTTTAGGGGACGAATCGGATTTTCTGGCAGACTTCGTCTTATCCACGGACTACGACCGTCCTACCGATGCCCTTGATTTACTCTCCGAAGCCGCTCAAATGACTGATACTGAAAAACGGCTGAAGGCCGATAAGCACGCAGACCATATGTCGTTTTCAGAAGACAAACCCAAAAACACGGACAACTTCTCCGTTTCCCTCAGCAAAAACGCCTCTGTGAGTTCTACTTATTTAAGTAGCGACGTACGTCAGGAACCCGTAGACCTGAGAGGACAAATGAAGCGTGAGAAGAAGTCGCTCGACTGGGAATTCGCTACTGCATTGGCGAAACAACCCTCCAAAAAACGAAAACTTGATCCACAAACAGATATGACTGGACACACTCGATGGGTAGAAGAAATGCGACACATTGATAACGGAGAGCTCGTAAAAGTCCTCGATAATATATCAATCGTCGAATCTGGCCCAGACAAATTCGTTTGGATCGAGGACATGACCCAAGAGGAACAGGAACACACCGGCTCGCTCACATATAAGACTTCATATAAATGTGTACTTGGCGATCAAAGCGATGCAGCGATGTTCATTCCAAACGCCAACTTCACAACTCCCTGGAAGGACAATTCGGTTGAAGTCGACACACTGCTTCTGGCATTCAGGTGCTCATGGATTGATCATGCTATGCTTGTTGAACACCTCAATAATTTCAACAATCCAGGCCATTCAACGAACCATCTTCTGCAATACCGGACAAGCCTGTGGAACATGGCCGCAGCCGCGAACATATACAAGCTCATGCCGCACGCAACTATCAACCCCAGCATATTCACCCGAACACTTGCGAATGCAAGCTGGGCCGTGACAGCCGAACAGTCGGCTCCGCCGCGCGCATTTGATTTTAGGCTTCGAGAATGGACCACAACTCTGAGGGACGAACGCAAATCCTTACACACTGTCACCTTGACGCGTGAGCAAACAATGGCATGTATTGCCCATTTCGAAAACGCACAAACAGACTTGGACCCCAACATTCTGAAGGACGCCATGGCTTTGTCGTGCGGCAACTCAATTTATGTCTCTGCGGCGCTGATGTGCGATCCATACGAGTGTCCGCGGGACTATGAGATCAAGCATGTCATGGGTAACATTGGACGCCCGGGTTTGAGCTTAATGATTCCGCCCATGGACCCTCGAACTCGCAAACAAGATGAGAGCACCTGGGCTCACGTGGATCACCACGATTTCGACGGTCGCTTCGAAGATTGTTATCAACATACCTCCCTGCACCTCAACTTCACGGGCTACCAATTACCAGTCGGTGGCTTATCACACGGTCGGACCATCACGGATGCCTTCTTCGTAGAGAGCGTTGTCTCCGTCTATGATCGCTCCGCCTGGGTCGCGGATCTCGACATCCTCAAAGGCCTTGCCAGCCAACAGCTCCAGCGCTGGCCTCTCGTACTCTGTTCTCACCAGGATAGTGCCTGCCATAGCTTTCCGCTCACGTCCATCGATTCGTGGGACGAGTATCTTGACCCACCGCTCAACTTCGGAATCTTCCGCGGCAATGGAAACTGGCTTGCCCGATTGGCAGTCGTCGCCCATAACGCACTGCACCAGCGCGAGACGGTTCTTTTTAAAGACGCCGACTCAGTCTGCTGGGGTTGTGTATCGATATTCTTAGCCACTCGGAAGGGGTCACCTATGACCACCAAGACACCAGAAAAAAGCAAACCTTTGTTTGTTTGCTAGACGCGCTAATGGACTGATATTCTTGATAAGACGAGACTGCGTATTTTTAGGCCACTGGTAGAAATAACGACAATATCAATCAAGAATTCAGACACCATTGTTCGGTTGATCACCAAACAGATGATTTCTCTTTATCTGTGTACGAATGGTTTGGCGGACCGGTTAGGGTCTGGTCACTAGGGTTGGAATTGTTAACGCTCACCATGATCTCGCCTGACGGAAACTACCAGGCTTGGGTCCTCCTTGCCTATGTATGATCCAGTGTCCTGTATTGAAAACACATTGAAAGTATGACCAGCAAGATCGAGAGGCTCAAACAAGTCTTGGCCGGCGAGGTCGCTCGTCGATCACGACGTGATTCTGGAATTAAATCTTGTGCTTGAGACCCGTGGCCACAGAGTTCGCACAGGGTCATGGTCGCGGCTTGCCGCGACGTAGGTGTACCTCCCTTGGTAGTCGATGATAGGTAGGCATGAGACGCCTCAATTCAAGGAATTCGGCCACGAAGATATCCCGCCGTACGTTGTCACTCTACACCGCTGGTATGAGAAGACCTAGATCAATTAGGTGGTACAAACCCAGGGTTAGAACACTTCTCACCAGTGCGAAATGTGGTGGTTCCGCCGCGGGAAAATCACTCGTTGCCAGGATTTCCGTTTTGGGACGAGTTTGTGGGAAGCGAGCCAATCAGTGACACGGCGAAGATGGGATTTGAACTCGATTCCCCCAATCTGGGGATAAGAACATATATTCACGACACCTTCCGACACCATCACCAAGCGTTGGTGGTTTAGTGGTAAAATTAGCCGTTGCCAAGATATTGCCCAAAGTGGTAATTTCGCACGTCGTCTAGCCCCGGGTTCGATTCCCGGCCGACGCACATTTTTGCTGCCTTGAACTCTGTTTTGCTTGTACACCCAGACAACTGAGGTTTAATTCCTCACCGACTCCATTTTTTTACGTCCATCATAGTATATTTATATTTCTTTTTTCTATTCTTCAACAATATTCAACTTGTTGCGTTAAGTTTCAAAGTAGTCTAAAAGTTTCAAGGGAATAGTAAGCTATTATCAAGATCTAAGATTTAGATTAGACGAGGAAGACCGGCACCTACATCGATGCAACCTTCCCTGCCAAACCTACCATCATTCCGCTGTATGATGCGAGAGCGATTCGACGATTGTGATGATCGTGTCTGCTTTGAAAGGACCCGAAATCGCGTGCGACGTCTTTGGTGATGAAGGTGGTGTTGCTACATGACAGATTCTGCTCAAAGATCTGACACGCATGACGACTGCGAACGATGGTGAAAAAGCAGTTACATGGATTTCGAAGAATCGTGACCACGCATTCACCGAAGGAGGATGGTCATGATTTTGTACATCCATACTCGAAACAGAGTGGTGATCTACACACAAATAACACACATACAATGCACATCGTCACATCTTGGGAATCTCAGCTCGGCGTGAGGTCGCATCACGTCACTGATCCTCCAACAGTTTCCACGAGCCCCTCCAAACCACATGGCCCAAAACGGCGTCCGTCGCCCATCGCCTCGACGGCGCCAACTCCACCACGCGCTCCAATAGATCCACCGCATCGACCGGAATTCCATAACGCTTCGCGACAGCCGCAAATCTCTCCTGGGGGAATTCCTCGACGAATCCCTCCGCCGACGTGGCCATATTCCGATACCAAGTCGGCCAATCGCCGAATTCGCCGGAGATGCACGCGAGGAGTTCCTCCGGCACGGGGCCGAAGAGGACGAATTGGCGGACGATGGTGTCCGTGGGTGGGCCGTATTCGAGGGAGAGGGCGTCCGCTTGCCAGATGGTGGATCGGCCGAGGACGTGGAGGAACTTTGTCGTGAGATCTTCGTCAGCGATACTTTCTGCGATGATGTGTGGGATTCTCACTCACCATCAACCCGAGGGAGAACATCTCCGATGCTGCGGAGTTTCCCGGTTGGACTTGGGCCTCCGGGCTTCGCCAGCCGGCGTAGTCGACGTGGCCGGAGGGTCCGTCATCGTCGTCGAGGAGGAATGCGGGTTCGAAGCCACCGAGCTTGACGTCGGACACGACGAGGTTGCCCGAAGCGTCGCGTTTGACGTTCAAATGGACATGATGTGGCGATAACTCTGACCATGAGGGCTTCTGTCAGAGAGTCGTCAGAAACGAGACGTGATGGACTTACGGTTGTGAAGCCATCCCTTGCTGTGAAGTTCATGTAAGGCTTCTGCGGGCGATCTCATGATCTTAATCCGTTCTGTCATGGACAGATCCGGATTCATATCGATAAGTGCATCGAGTGTCATATTCAGACGAGGATAAATGAGACCGTCCTCGCCATGGCTAGAGTCGTTCAGTCAAGATAGTGTTGTCCGTACATGGAAAGCGGTATCTTACTTCAATCCGCGGACATCCGTAACGGGACGTAACGACCAACCCCGTGCGAGATGAGTTTCCACATCGTCGGATGGGTCGGCCAGGTTTCCATATTCGTATACGCCGAACGGATCTCCGGCCTCGTAATTGCGCCCTGAAACGCCTCTCAAGGGAACTGCTGCGATGCTGTAGAATCTCGAAGGTGACAGAACACCTGCATGCACGTTTCTTAGGGTTCTGGCGATCGAGCATCGGGCAGCGAACATCATGCAAACTTGCGATTCAGCTACGGGATAGCGAGCAATTTTCTTATGGAACTAGAAGGTGGAGTTCAATCAATGGCAGTGGGGATTGTAGTGATGATGGGCCTACACCCGCGAGCGTGCCCAGGTGGATGAAAGAACGACGGCGAGTTCGGAGGTGTCTCCGCCTCGTGGAGTCGTGATTTGCGGAGGAAGTCGGAAATCTACTGCTACGCGGCTTCTTCGCACGTATTCAAATCGATCATCCTATCGATCAAAACATTGCAACACGTAAAACATCCCGCATTTCCATTCTATGTCGTGAGATCTGATTGGGATATCGAGGAATATCTTCACGGTGAGCTGCGAGATCTCATCTACCGAAGCGGCGCAACTCGAGCCATCGCGCGGGCGGGAACACGACCGCAGCCCAAGCGAAACCGACATAATTGCCCATCTGCGTAAGGGGGAAAACGTCAGCGAAGGAGAAAAAAAGGACTCTGCAAAGGAGTGAACGGCGGAAGGGCAGAGCAGACTCACATCGCCACCATACTCGCTGATCAAGCCCGCCAACGGTCCGACATAGTACACCTGCGCCATGCACAAGATCGCACCGGCCCAGCCGACGAGGAAGGCAAACAGCGCGGCGAGGCCCAGCGGCAGCCGGGAACGATCGTCCCAGGCGGCCCAGTCCCATCCATCGGGCCGGGCCAGGGATCTCCGGAAGAGGAAATGCTCCTCGAGGACGATGGCGATCCAAATGCTGACCCAGTAACCCATCAGGGCGAGGAAATTGGTGAAGATCTGCGCGAGGTGCTCGCGGCCGGCGATCGCGGCGACGAGGGGGATGACGATGGCGAGGGTGGTCCAGAGGATCCGGGGCACGCGGGCGAAGGGACGGCCGAGGGCTTGGAAATCTATCCCCGAGGCGTACAGCGGCGGCACCATGTTCCCCACCAGACCGAGGGCGAGCAAGACGCTGCAGAAGGAGCCGAAGCCGCCGAGGGGACGGAACGCTTCGACGATGAGCGCGCCTTGGGACGTCTCGTATGCGGCGCTCCATTCTGGGACCGATGCTGTGCCGGAGGCGAGGCCGATTCCGAGGATGAGGGTGAAGGCTGAGGAGACTGTCAGGCCGATGGTTGTCGATAGGAACATCTTCGTGCGGGAGGTGTCGACTGGGTAGTAGACGAAGAAATCGGCGGCCGCTTGGGCGTAGGTGATTTGGCTTGCGAGACACAGGCTGAAGAAGGAGAGCCGGTTGCCAGCGATCTCGCCCAAGGACGCGCCTTCGGATGGATTCGCCGTCAGGTCGAACTTTGGGCCCGCGACACCCGCGAGTAGACATAGGATGATCAGTTGTGGCAACCATGCGTATCTCTCATAGGTATGGAAGAAGGCATATCCACATGTCGAGACTACCCAGCTCAAGACGCAAACGATCACGATGCCGACGATGACGCTCAGGCTGTCGTTGGGGCTGACGGCGCTGAGAATCTGTCCACCGATGACGGCATCGATGAGCAGGTAGCCCAAGAATACGATCAAAGCGAGAACAACGATGAGCTTCGACGGCCACCAACCAGTAACGTAGCGCGTGAGAATCATGGTACGCAGGCCGGATTTCGGGCCAAGTGTGGCAATGTAGGCCACCGGTAGGCTGCCGAGGAGAGCGCCGAAGACGCCGAGCAGACAAGCGTCAGTGAACGGCAAGTAGTAGACGGCGGGTCCGAGCATGCCGAGGGTGACCATGATCGCCTCGAGGTTGATGCTGATCCACACGAGGCAGACTTGAACGAAGCCCATCCGGTGCATGTCATGTCGATGCTCCGGGAGCACCCGCTCCACCCCACGAGCCTCGATGTTGTATCTGAACAGAGTCTGTTCGATCGATTTGAAGTAGCGCTTCGCAGGGCCTACACGACCTTCGAAGTCACGTTCCGAGCTTGTCGGCGATGAGGTTGAGGCCGGCTCGGCTTTCTCGACATCTCTCAAGGTGAGCCCGTCCGTCGGCTCCGCACGAATTGGAGGGTTTTCATCTGTATTCGTCAGCCATGCCTTCATTGGAAAAGACAACGAAGGGGAGGAAGCATGATTCTTTCGTCGCTAGCATTGTCTAGAATCAAGTTCGGCCGTATGATCTCAGCAAGGTCCGGCAAAGAGGCTTGGTGCCGGCGCGAGCGGCGATGCCATCTCACACAAGCACCAGGCCTGATTCCCAGTCCGAGCACCGGCTCATGCTTCGCTCGTTGAAGGGCGTTACCTCAATCCGTCACTTTGCGATCGCTCCTCAAGAACCATGGTGTCGATGTGGTCGTACTTTGCAGGGTATTGTGATGAGCCGCGACAGCTTCCGCATCACCATCACCGGTAGTTGGCATCATGACCGTGTGTCAAACCAAAGAAGTCGCAGTCGCCTCTGAAATGTTGGAAGTCCGTTCAATGCAGCGGAAGAGTTTCTGGTTGGCGGCAAAAGTTGCGATGCGAAGCTGAAGAAGTTTGGCGCAACGTGGGAGCGGACAGGCAGATCTTTGCACGTGGCGAGCTAGCTAGCCGCCCACGTGCAGCAGCTGCGAATTCGCCCGCAAACGGCGCTCCATCGACTTGCAGGGCCCGTCCGATCGCAGAGACGATACTACATAGCTCTTCCACGACGAGAGAATCTATATACGTACATTTCCGCTCATGATCATCATCGGTCTGACTTGCCATTCGGCTTACGGCCTGTGTTCGAAGGTCCGGTACGGATCGCAGATTGAATCAGCTCCATCGGTGGTATGGATTTACCCTCCTCGAACCTTTGTCGTCTTGAGCAGTGTTACAATGTCATCAATCATCTGCCCGTTCTCACGCATGTTGACCGTTCGTCGAACACTCTGAAATCACCAACTCAGAGCGCAGGCCCGGAGAATTCTTTTCATTTCCCCTTACAGCTTCGCCTTATATTTATAACTCTGTTCGACCGGTCGATTGGCTGTGCTCGGCGCATTCCACCACGGCCACGTCGGCGGCGCATCGTTCTGCATGGTGCCCTTGAACCGGACCGGCCTCTTCTGTAGAAACGCATCCACGCCCTCCTTGTTGTCCTTGCTGGTGAACAGCTCGTAGATGATGCGGCTGTCGAGGAGGTGGGCGGCTTCGGGGCTGTCGGGGCCGCGGTACATCAGCTCCTTCATGAGGTTCGTGGACACGAGGCTGGTGTTGGCGACGATCTCGTTGGCGATCTCGAGCGCGCGGGGCAGCACGGCGGAGGCGGTGGGGAGGGTTTCGGAGAAGAGGGTGGAGAGGAGCGGGTGGGAGGCGGGATAGGTCGCGCCGGTGGTGCAGAGGTGGAGAGCTTTCGACATGCTAGAAGGGGAATGTCAGTCCGTTGTCAGAGACGAGGTGGGCGGGAGGTCTTTTCCTGCGTACCCGATCAGTCGCGGTAAGAAGAAGCTACTGGCCGCCTCCATGATCAAGCCTCTCCTCGCAAAGACGAAGCCGACCTTCGCGCCCTCGTACGCGATGCGGATGTTCATGGGTAAGGTCATCGTGATGCCGATCCCGACCGCACTCCCGTTCAGCGCAGCAATGGTCGGCTTCCGACACCGATTGATCGCCATGACGACCCGTCCACCACCATCCCTGTGATCCCGCACCGACTCGTCCCCGCCATCGAATATCGAAGTGTCCAGATCCGCGCCCGCACAGAACATCCTCCCGTGCCCGGTCTGCACGATACATTTGACCCGGTCATCGATATCGAAGAGGGTGTAGGCGAGTTCCAGCTCGCGCATCATGGTCGTGGTGAAGGCATTGTGCCTTGTGGGACGGTATAAGGTTACGAGGACGATCGGTGTCACGTTTGAGGATGATTCGGGGACGTTGGTGACCCTGATCTCGGTGAAGGGAAGGTCGGCATAGCTCTTTGGGAGAGCGAGTTTCGGTGCGTCTGCTGGCGGTTCGAAGCCCATTTTTGATGTTTCGTTGAACGGGTACGGAAGATCAAAAGGAAAGCAGAGTCAGACCAAGATCACAAGGAAAAGCAGAGTCAGATCAAGATCGTAAGGAAAAGCAGAGTCAGATCAAGATCGTAAGGAAAAGCAGAGTCAGACCGGCGACATGGACATGGATAGATATGTATTGAGGATGATCACGGTATAGGTATATGGTGCAAACATTGGGTGTCGGTCTCCGCCATTGATACGCTGCTGGAGCTTTTGTCGACAATGACGACTCGACGGGCGTGCGGGCAGGCGTCGGTGGTGCTGGAGGGACGGTACTGTATCTCCTGTAGGGCTTAATAAGTTTACACCTCAATATGACGCAGGGCCGTCCCCATCAATATTTGATGGAGAGCCTCGGGCCAAATTCTACCGTCGTCGCTGATCCGGATGCGAGCCAATACAATACTACACTACCTAGTTTTGTAGGGAAGCTTGCAGGTGGGATATTAATAAACCTCACCCTGCAGCCAAGACGATGCGACGCGTCAATCGCTGTCGAGGAGAAGATGGACCTGTTTGCCAGAAAACACAGAATTCCCAGTACGCACGTCCGCACCAATCCCTTTGAGGACCTTGTGCAGGGTGATTGGGAATGAGGACAGCGTTTGATTTGTGTATTTGAGCGGGACCCTCTGGTGCTCGTTCCCGTACGGTGTGCCCGCGACCGGAATGTTGCTAGGCGGCATCGACTGTGTACCCACGGGTCGGATACTGCTTGGAAAATATCAAGGGAAGGCGGTTCAACCAGATCTAGGGTTTGTCGTGGCGGTGGTGGTTGTTGTAGCAAGACAACGTCGGAACGACGGCGGTCAGATCGATGTGTACGCTCAACGTCACGGCACGGCACCTCATCTGCCAACTCGTCGGGATCGTGCGTTGCGATCATTCACGATTTCAACATATCGAGTCCGTGAATTACTGTACTGTAATGGAACATATTACTAGGGTTGTCATCAAGCTTTCCAAGGTCGTCCGCCAGAAATAAGCCCAGGGTTGTCGCTGAGATTATTATTATTATTTAGCCTGATTTTTCGAGGCGGAGCTGAAAAGCTGAAACGAACGCCGAACATGCCCGAAGTGGAGGAGCAAAAACGAACGAAAGATGAGATAAGATGAGATGAGATGAGATGGGCTGAGACGGCGGGCCGGTTTGGAGACTTCGGCGCCATGACGGATCTGGCGCGTCTCCAACAACCTTCCTTTTCACGGGCGGTCCACGTTTGCGCGGCTTATCAATAAATAAATAATAAATGTTATCATCCCGGATTATTTCTCTTGCCATCCATCGCCAGGCGAATAGACAGGATCCATATCAGGTCGATGTATGTGTATGTATATACCTATCCATCATGCATCATACTATAGCGATGATGGGGATATGGCATGATTGAGAGTATTCATGGTGGTGATCTATGGTAAACTGTAGCAGAAGCCAGCTCCATGTATGGACGTGACAGGAAGCATGAAGATGAAGTCCCGTCACCATCAGAGGTTCCTGTCCTCCAAGTCAATTTATTATTGTTGTTACCTATTTCTACTGTATAGTACCTAGGTATTATTATCCTCGTATCACCGCAACAGGGCCCATAGGTATACAACAGTATTATGTATGGAGAGGTCGCCTACAGAACTGGGCGAGCAGAATCCAACCGGATTTATATGATAACACGGTATAGGGGTTGTGGTGGTTTTACAGATATCACTACTGCATGTTTTATGGTTTGAACTATCGTCCGTAGAACGTGCGAAGAAGAAGACGACGACGCCGAAGGAGAAGAACAAGAAGATGCTGTCGGAGATCCACCACCCTTTGTCGTATTCATCACCGCATCCATCGATGCAGATCTGCAACGGCGGGCGCAGGCGCAGGCGCAGGCGGAGGCGCAGCAGCCAACCAGCCAGCCAGCCAGCCAGCCAAGCGGGAGCCCGTGAGGAGGAAAAGCCGGCCCCCAACAGCGCCTGGGAAGGCTGGCACGCTGGAGACGATTTGATTGAATTTGATTTGATTTGATTTGGTGGGTGATGTGAGTGTCCGTCCGTCCATCCGTCCACCTGCGCACCCGCCCGCCCGCCCAAACCTGCCCGATGGTATGTCACAGTATGTCACAGCAAAGGTATCTCGGTATGTTCGTGCTCAGCGCCTTGTGCCAGGATTATCACAGTCCTGTACCTAGTATTATTATCATTAGAGTTCCCCCGAGGAAACCTGCTGCTGCCGCCGCCGCCGCCGCCGCTCACCACCCACCATTCAAACCCACTTCTCTCGTTCCGTTTGTTCGTTCGTACGGGCGGGAATGTGGACGGTCGCGGACAACAACAGCGACAACAATAACGAACAACGACGATCCATCTCTACCTAGCACATCCATCTCTACACCACCAACACCACCACCAACACCATCTACCACGTATTCGCCTTTTCTTATGTTACCTCGACAACAACCACCACCACCACCACTACCGTCCCCTACTGATCAATCAATTCTTCTCTCTCGACTGTCCATCTGATTCACATCTCCAATTCGCCGCCCATGTCATCGCTTCAATGACCGTCCTCGGGCCCAGCGCTCGACGTGCGCTGCTGCTGTTGTCCGCCCTGTTCGTCGCCTCGCTCCCACCACGCGCCTCGGCGGTCTTATTGCCTTTCGATTCGTGCACCAGCTTCGCCAAACAGAACCCATCACAGTCGGGCGAACCCTTGCAGTATAAGCCTCTGTATCTCGACGTCGTCTACGATGCCGCCAGTCAGCCCCATTCCCTGAATGTCACCGTCTTCGGCAACGTGACGGGCCAGACGCTGTCAGGCTCACTGCCGCCTCCGAGCGATTCATACTGGTCGAACCCCAATGCGACCAATGGAAAGATTACGGATGTGGGAACCTCGGGGAATTTGACATCCTTGTCGACGCGATATGATGTCCTGTCATTCACCGTCGCCAACAACTTGGTGCGCTTCTGTGGGGCTCTACGCGACAATGGATCATGTCCTCTGGGACCGACGTTCTTCGCGAACACATCGACTCCCGAGAGCACACGCGCAGGTCTCCCGGCCGTCGTTCAAAGTCTGAACCTCAACAGCAGTTATGCTTTTACCACCCTCTCCACCACAGTCCAGGTCTTCTCCGGAGATACTGGTCTCGGTCTCATCTCCTGCGTGAGCGCTCAGATCACTCCCGCCCTTGGTCCGAGGATCGAGAACCTTCTGACATGGCTTCCCGCTGCCATCTTGATCATCAAGGGTCTGGCCACCCTGTCTGCTGCGATCTGGTCACCCTGGGGAAGCGCGGACATCTTCCGATGGAGCAGCAATTACGGAAGAGATGAGGATCTGCTGCGTCTGGTCACGCCGGGGTTCGGGGATTGCCTACAATACATACAATTCGTTGTGCTCACCGGCGCCTTGACCTTGAACTACCCGGGATTCTTCCAGCCTGCCGTCAGCCAGGCCAGTTGGTCGGTTCTCCTGTTCAACGAGAGCTTCGTCAGCCAGGGCCCAGGAACGCAGAGCCTCGTCGACGGCGTGTACCGCGTGAATGGAACCTACGGCATGGCGAGGATGAGCCAGTACATCGGCATGGAGACGGTGAACGACATCTGGGCGTGCATGGCCATCTGGCTTCTGGTCATCGCCGCTGCAGTCGTCGTCCTGACCCAACTCGGTTTCTTCGGCCGCTGGATCTATCGTCAAGTCACCAGCACTTCCGAAGAGGACCTGCGCAAGAAGAACTTGCCCTTCACCCTGGGAAACATGATTCGCCTGGTCTTCAATTACTTCATCCTCCCCATCGTCGCACTGAGCCTCTTCCAGCTGGTCATTGCCTTTGGCGCACCCGCAAGTGTCCTAGCCTGTGCTGCGGTGCTGCTCGTCTTGGTCATCATCTCCGCAGGATGGATCCTCCGGGTGATTTTCAAAACCAAGCCACGCACGCTCCTTTTCGATGACATGCCGACCGTGCTGTTGTACGGCCCGCTGTACAACACATACAACGACAGCGCTGCGCCCTTTGCGCTGATCCCGGTCTTCATCACCTTCATGCGCGCAGTCGCAATCGGTGCTGTGCAGCCGAGCGGGATTGCTCAAATCATTGTGCTCGCGATTTGCGAGGTCATTCTGATTCTGACGCTGAACGGCTTCCGTCCCTTCCAAGGCCAAACGAGCATGAATCTGTATCACACATGCTTCGCATCGATCCGGCTGATCACCGTCCTCCTCATGATCGCCTTTGTGCCATCGTTGTCGGTGTCACAGGCGCCGAAAGGGTGGATCGGATACGTCATCTTAATCCTCCATGCCTGCGTGCTCGTGTTTGGCTTCTTCTTGAATTCCGCTCAAACCTTGGTCGAGGTCCTAGCCCGTGCGCTGGGTGCCGGCGGCGACTCACATAGCGGTGCCATCCGAGGCAGCATCCTCAACTGGCGCATGCTGAAGAAGCGGCAGACGCGCGTGGATGCGAAGAACCGGGCGAGCACGATGAGCACCACAGCCATGCTCCAGGACTCGAATCTGGATGTCATGTCGAATGGCCGCAGCCGTAGCATCTCAGCTAGCAGCCAGCAACTGCTGGGTCGCACCAGTGGCTTCGATAACTTTTCCAGTGGTGGCGACCCCCTCGCCTCCCCTGACCCGGAGAGCGAGAATGCGTCGGCGTTCGGAATGATGCTGGGGGGTCGCCCATCGATTGGATCCCGCGATCACCATCCTGGGGATAATTACTACCGAGCACCAAGGCCCCGGAAGGCTACCCTTGGGGCCTTGTCGGAGCCTGGGAACAAGACGCGCGGGAGCGTCGCGGAGTTCCCTTACCGAGATGCGCCTGGTCAAGGTCAACTTGCCCACACTCGGGACAACAGCTACGAGCCGAACAGTGCGCACGACTCACCCGCGCCCGCTTACATCCGCGAGCGGCAGGGATCAAACGGCGAACTTCAGGGTTCGAGCAACGCTGGCGCATCTGCCCCTCGTACGGATTATGCTGTCCGCGAAGTGGATCAATATTACCGTGGTGCTGCGCTCAACGACCAACCCACGCGCAAACTCAAGACGGGACCTGCTGACCCCGAAGGTCCTGCGATTGTCGCGCAGAGCTGGTTCCAAAATTTCCTGTTCGCCATTGGCTCCGGCGGGGCCAAGAAGAAGGAGCAGGGCAAGGGCTTTGAAGTCGTTCGGTCTTCACGCATGCCGCCAGAAGAGCTCGAGCGCGACGCAGCAGCGGCCGGGCTGAGACCCACAGGCGACGACCTCGAATTGCAGGACACGCCTACGATGAAACAGCAGCCTTATTTCGATTCGCCGACGAAGGCCACAGGCACCACAACCACGAGTATCGCGCCCGACGAGCTTGTACAGGAAGGTACGACCAAACACTCCAGCAACGCCGGTCTCGCGACCAGTGCGGACGGCGATAGTCATCCCGATGGAGAGGAAGAGGAGGAAGAGGAGGTGATCCTGGGAACTGCGACGAGAGCTTCCCGGCACTATCCCAGCCAAGTCTTTGACTTTGGCTTTGACGGAACACGGTCGCGCACGTCGGCCGGCGGCCAGTCTCCGCTCCTCAACCATCGGCCCGAGAGCGAAACGCTCTCGCAGCCGGCATTGATCCCGTTCCGCGCCTCTCAAGGCATGCTGGGAGCAGCGATCACGAGCTCAGGCACCGATCGCGCCTCCTCACACTACCCGGAGGACGACGATGACGAAGTCCACTTCACGCCCGTCGACGCCGAAACACCACCGCTCCCCCACCATGCCACCATAAGAGACCTCGTGACAGGCCTCGACCTCCCTCCACACCCTTTGTCGATGTCAACCTCCCACCAACAACTACAACAACACCCACAACCGCGTCCCACCATCGACCTCCACCCTTCCGCCGCCCCTGCTCCTCAACCCCCAGTGCGCTCTCCCAAACGCAACAGCGCCCTCAACCGTACCATGCCCAATCCACCATCCACCACAACCACATCAGCAGCGGCCAACCAAAGCCCCGGCGGCGGCGGCGCCGCGGCTCTCACCCCAGACATCGCCGACTCGCCCTCGGCACAAGCCTGGCTCGCCGCCGTCGACGCCCTGGACCGGAACCCCCACGCCCTCTCCCGCTCCTCGACCCTCGCCAGTTCCCGCCACGACGCAGCGGGTGGTTCCTCATCCGCCGCTGCTGCTCCTGCTGCTCCGGCGATGCCCCCTTCCCCCGCCGACAGAGGAGGACCGGTCCCGTCCTCCGTCCAGCGACATCGCGCCGCCGACAGCATCTCGCGGAACTCGCTCGGCGCCCAGGTCGCGCTGCAGGCCAGCCAGGCGGAGATCTTCGAGGCCGGCGAGGACGGCGACGGCGATGCGTATGCGTACGAGGCCGGCGAGCCCGTCGCAGCCGCAGCGGGGAGGGAGCGATCGACGCGCTAGTCCAGTCCCCTGCACCCCATCCCCTCTGCTCTCACGCCTCACGTGCATGCCACGGTTGGCGGACACGGCGGTGGGCCATCCTCGGCTGGACGGGAAGTCGCCTTGGCCGGAGAGGTGGCGCGGACAACGTCGATCGGGCGCGGCTCACCAACACTGATCTCCATCCGCCACCCGGGATCCTTACGTTTTTATTTTCTCTCTTTCTGAGGCTAATGTCGGTCATGTAAATTGACGCGGAGGAAAAGCGCGCGCGTGTGTGTACTATTTTCGATGTGCTTGAGGTTTGGCTTTTTTGGGGGGAGCGGAATATGTTAATTTTCATAAATTTAATGATCGGGTGATGTCCTTTTGCCTTTTTCTTCATCCTCCCTTCTTTCTATTTGTATGGAGATGATTGTCTTTACAGGATAGACGAGGTTTGGGTTTGAATTGTCTTCTTACGACGGTTGTGAACCCGAGTCTCGACTTCGAGCTGCCCGTGATGGAGGGATCGACCACCACCTTTCGTCGCCCTGCAAGGGATCATGATGGGAATACGCATCGCTTTTCACATGGAGCATCTCTGTGGAATGTCCCTCCCGTCCTGCGCTACACGGTCGGCGCCACGCCCGACTTCGGATGTGACAATGGAAGTAGAGAGGAACATGCCTCGTATCGTGTCTGGCGATGTTTTATTTTTCGGCTTCTCTTTGCATTATCCGTACATGGATTCGTTGGTGAACCCTCTGTCCTTTGGACCCGCCGCGATCACGTCCTCCTATTGGGCCGCGTCGGGTTTCATCAGACGTGAGGTAAGGCCTGTCTGTCTGTCTGTCTGTCTGTCCTCTCGGCGAGACGGGCGGAGGCTCTCTTGGCTTGTTAGTGCTTATGTCGTGACACCAGCCAGTCGGAGCACCGGATGGCATCGATCTCAGAGGTGACGTCTCGTAAGGTCGGGAATCCATGGGACGGACTGCGGGGAGAATGGTGTACATCACGTCTCACCCGCTGAATAGACCCCGTCGCTGAGTTTTGGCTTTCGTCTAGGGCCTATAGTACGAATGAAGGGGGACCTCTCCTCTCCTCTCCCGTTGTTGCATTGCATTGCTGGATGAGTGGTGCGGCTCACGTCCATCACACGCCAATCCTTCACCACAATACACTGCTGGACTGGACGCCTTTCGCTTGTCACCTCTGTTCAGCCCTAGATGCGCCTTTCGAACATGGGTGTCGAGGTTTATATACAGTACTACTACTGCATGACTCGCCAACCGGAGTGATCGACTTCTCACCGTGATGATCCGACTGACTGACTTCCTTCTCTTCGTCATCTCACACGCATACATCGACACCAGCACCCACCGCCGCCCACAACGCACCACTGCGCTGAACCGCCCGAGAGCCGGGAGAACAATGCTGCGTCGCGCCTCGTCCATGTCATGATCGCTGGAGAGGCTACCCTCCACCTCCCGCCCCGAGCTGCCGTCTTCCCTTCACGATGGCAGCCCATGTATCCACGATCGCGCCCATCTCTTGGACGCCATCGACACACTGGGAAGGCAACGATGGGTCCTGGAACACATTCGTCGTGCGCGCCGGTACACCACCACAGGAATTCCGCATCTTGCCATCCACGTCTGGGCAAGAGCTGTGGCTACCGGACCCGTCGGCCTGTGCGATCATCAGTCCCAGCAATCCCGGATATTGTGGTTCCGTCCGAGGAGTCCTGCCTTACAATGGCACCAACAGCCCCGGCTTCAATAAGAACGCCAGCACCTCGTGGGACCCGGTAGGGCTCTTCACGCTCACCGCGATCGAGAGCAGGCTGGGGTATTTCGGCAACGGCGATTATGGATTGGATACCGTCACATGGGGCAACGACACCAACTCCCCGAAATTGACCTCTCAAGTTGTAGCCTCGACTGCTACCCTACAATGGTGGATGGGCTTGGCGGGTCTGGGACCCAAAGCGATCAACTTCACCACATACAACGACCCTACGGATAGCTATCTATCCCGGCTGGCGGGAGTGGGAGCGATCGATGGTCTGTCATGGGGATATACAGCAGGCGCGCACTATCGGGCAAACACGCCTGCGTCGCTCACGCTGGGCGGATTCGACGAAGCTCGATATGTTTCCCCTGGAATGTCATTTCCAATGTACGCCGACGACTCGCGGTCCTTATCCATTGGCACAGTGCAAATGGCAGCGAGCAACACTCTGAAAGGCGACGTCAACCTCTATACCGCATCGAGCAGGGACCTGTTCCTGATCGATTCGGCTGTCCCGCACATCTGGGTGCCAGAAGGGGATATCCCTAAATGGGTCGATGCTTTTGGCCTGACCTATGACAACGCTACAGAGCTGTTCTTGGTGTCCGATGCCACGCGAAGCCGGCTGCAGACGCTCAATCCCACGGTCACCTTCACCTTCAAAAACAACGTGATACAGGCTCCAGGCCCGACCATGAACATCACACTGCCTTACGCAGCTTTCGACCTGCAAGCGAGCTACCCGTACTACACCAATGCCACCAACTACTTCCCCATCCGACGTGCAGCGAATTCGACGCAATACGTCCTCGGCCGGACCTTTCTCCAGGAGGCATACCTCATTGCCGATTACAACCGACAGAACTTCACCGTCGCGCCAGCACGCTCGCCAGACAACACCACCGATCCGCGCTTGATCCCGATCCGCAAGCCCGTCGCATCCTCATCCCTATCTGCGCCCATTGCCACAATCGGCGGACTCTCCTCGGCCGCCACCGGCGGACTCATCGCCGGCCTGGCCATCCTGGCCCTCCTGGCCGCTGCCCTCGCGGCCATCCTCCTCTCCCGATGGCGCAAGAGACGCAGAGCCCAGGCCCGGACCAGCGAGACGGCCGGCGTCCTCCCCCGCGCCGAGCTACCCTGCGACGGCCCGACCTTCTGCGAGGCGCCCAGCGACCACGCCTCCCACGAGAAGGACTCGACCCTCGCCCGACCCGAGTTCTACAGCAAGCCGAGCGCCTCCGACCGCTCGTCCGACGTCTTCGAGATGCCGGCCGCCCCGGTCGGGCACGAGACCGGCCTGATGGCGGAGGTCCCCGGCAGCGAGGGCGTCCGGCCGGAATTGGAGGACCGCCGGAAGTTCAGCTTCGAGCGGGACCGGCGGGACTGATGCTTTTTTTGCGATGCGGGTGGGATTGGCTGGCGATGGTCGGAGTTTCTTTCATGATACCCTCTTCATTTTTTCTTGATCTGTTTGGAATATTTTCTACCTTTTCTACCTTTTTTTTTCTTCTTCATCAATGCGATATCTATCACTTTGAAAAGAATAATCCGGAATTCGGATCTGGCTTTGTTCCCGTTTCCTCGTCACCTTCCTTATTCTCGAATGGATGGCCATCTGGTGGCCTGATTCGGGCTCATGATCACCATCCAGTACATACACGCCTAGGTAGTCCAGCCGGTGTGTCGCCCGGTGCGCTGATGATCCGGCCCGTTGCGTGCGGCCTTGCATTCCCTTTTCGAGAGGGGGAACACCTTGGTAGTCTGGTAGCGTGGGGATGTCGCATGCATTTTGGGAGCCCTAAGAATAGCCCTGGAAGGAAAACCAGAAAAAAAAACCCCCCGTCGCCCAACCTGCATTGCATATGTGCGCTCCTCCTGCAGCCCGTATCGACGACGGTGGAACGTTGGCGCTATCGCCCATCACCCCTGCAGCTCCCGCAAGATGAATCTGGTTGAAATCTATTTCAATTTGATTCGAAGAGGGGTTTCGGTTGTACTGTACCGCCGCAACGCTTTTCTCTGGGTGGTGGTGGTGGTGGTGGTGAGGGTGATGACTACGCTATGCCCAGCGAGGTCAAATGATGTTCGACCATTGATGGGAACATATCGAATCACCCATGAACCTCGATGGGACACCAGCCGGGCGAGTGTCAGCAGTCATTGCAGCGTAGATGAAGCGGATTGCGCCCGCCCAGAACCAGCTCGGGATTGCGCCCGCCCGTTGGTGGATTTGATTGGGTTTGATTGAATTTGATTGAGGTGGATGGGATTTGATGGGATTTGATGGGATTTGATGGGATTTGATGGGATTTGATGGGATTTGATGGGATTTGATGGGATTTGATGGTTGGGTTCGATGGGATTTGATGATTCGATTCGATTGGATTTGATGGGATTTGATGATCGAATTTGATGGGATTTCCTTGGATTTGATGATCAGATCGTTCTCGGAACCTGCCCCATTCTAGCAGTATTCCTATCGTGCCTACCGTGGACCCTACCTTTTTTTGGTCCGGCAGTCTTGAACCCTTGAGAGTCCCTGACACACGCCTCGCCTGGCTCCCTCCACATCATCGCTAGACCAGACGGACAACCGCTGCTGGATTGGACTCATCACCCGTCAACTTTTTGCCCTCATCCGCGCGTAGGTGGTTCATCATCCTGCGCCATCTCAAATCCTCCACACTCACGACACGCCATGCCACGCGGCCACCAACCGCTTCATCACCCAATTGCAGATATTCAAGCTTCATAGCACCATCACGAGTATGCGCCGCTGCAGTCTTCGTGGACGAGACGATACGCGCCAATCACGCTAAAACATCCGGTTCGGATGTGAGACCTCTCCATCGTCCGCCTCGATCTTCTGCGGGTGAACCGGCCAGTCGCCCCGAAAGGAACTAAACATCCTTCGTCGGACCTGCGGATACCACAGAGACCTCCGCGACCTAGATTGGTACCCCATCTGCCAATACGACCGGCCGATCTCTTCTCCACCCGTTCTCGCCAGCCAGGGTACATGCACGCACCCACACCCGTCGACGGCACTGCGGACTGCTGATGCGAGGATCGGCTGGCATGCCTGAGACCCCGAGGTGCCCGATCTCGAAACCATGACCCGCTCGTCGTCCATCCCGGGCGCGTCTGCCACCCCTCTGCGCCATCACAACTCCGTCCACGAGCGATCCAGCACCTCCGATCGGTTGCGCGAGGCCAACGGCAATGATCGTCGGCGCCTGCGCCGTCGGAGCATGAACAGCATCAGCGAGCTGGACGGCGTCGGCCTGTACGAGCGCCCGGACTGGCCTCTGCCCTCGCCGGACCGACGGGACCGCATCGCTGCGAACAAGGACAGCCCCACGGAAGTGCAGGATGGCCCGGCGGACGAGAGCGCAGTCTTGCGCGGCCCGCAAGAGTTGGGCTTCCCATCTGAGATGTTCATGTACGCTGAGCATCATGATGTGAGTGAGGAGGAGGAAGAGGAGGGGGAGGCGGAGGAGGATGATGGAGATGGAGATGGAGATGCAAAGAAAGATCTGGAAAGAGGGCACGAGGACAAGCCGTCGCCTCTAGGACACACAAATGGTAGAATAGTCGGGTCCGGGAAATCTCCAGAATCTCCCACGTCGAGGACGAGGATAGGGCGGGACACCAATGCAGAGCGGCACGGCTCAACACATGAGCGGGATGTCTCGCCGTCAGATGATCGTGGCCATACAACACGAGCTTCACCCAAGTTCCTCGCCAAGGATGTCAAAAGCTTTGCAAGGGCCGCGGACTCACATCCCGTAGAGCCCAAGATCCTCGCCAAAGATCGGCCAGCGCATTTCAGCATTCCCAGAATACGCGAGCCCATGCCAGAGCAGAGCAACAGTCAAACATCGGCGCCGCCGCACCAACGTAGCGAGTCAGAAGACTATGCCGACGAATTGCGCGATGTCCCCACTGAAATCGTTTCTTCAAACGCTCCGAATATCGCAGCCGTACAGGATTTCAGCAACGGACAGACACGCAACAATGGCGATGTCAGCTTTGGTGCGAGCAGTCCCATCAATCCCACTGAAGATCCAAGCACCGCACGGCGCTCCTCTGCAACCGGAGGCGCATCTGGCGTTCAGCGTCGCTCGTCAACATACTCGCTGCTGAGCGTCCAAGCAAACCCCACGGGCTTGGGATCAACGGATCATGTGCGATATAGCTGGCAATCCGTCGAAGACAGCGAACCGAGTCGGCCGCGGATCCACGTCATCAAACTATTCTCAAACACTGTAACTGCTTCAGCTGGCTTTCCTCAGGGCGAGGCATTTGGTTTCGCAATGTCACCTTCAGGTCGCCGCATTGCCGCATACAACAGTGCTCGACTCTACATCCTCCAGACAGCCGCCCTGCCGGTGGGCATCAGCCAAGATTACGCCCTCAAGAGACGGCCCCTGGCGGTTGAAATCACAGACGAGACTTCCACCATTGCCATCCTAGCAGACGACCATACAGTAAACATATACACGGCAGGCGCCCAGGGACTACGCCGAACCCGTACCATCACACTCGATTATCCTTCGAACTGCATCGCGCTGGCCCCGGCTGGCGGACTGCTCGCCGTAGCATATGAGGGCGGCGTGGAGATCTTTTCGCTGGATCCCAATGCTCTACCCACCGATCGCCGGGCCGTGCGTTCGACGCGAATGGATCGCCTGTCGTTCTCCGAGGATGGAGCAAGTCTGCTAGGAACGACGACCAGGATCAATGTTTCGTCGACGGTGGTTGTGAATGTGCCCATCTTCCCGGCAGCGCCCAACGGTGTGCCGACTGCTGACGAATTAAAAGAAGCATGGTGTTCCGAATTGCTCCACCCCGAGAACGTCCGGAATAGCAGCCACGCGACTTTCCTACGCGAGGGTGGGACTACATGCAACGAGCGACTTTTCGCCTGGAATGGCGTCGTCGACACGTTCGGCATCCTAAGCGTCAACAACCTCGAATATGGCAATATTGATTTTCCAGTCGTCATCTCCCCGCCACTATCGACTTGCGGTGGGCTAGGTGCCGCGATGAACAGCTGTCCTGCAGTCGACGAGGATGGTGACACTGTTGCGATGATTGTCAACGACCGGACGGTACGACTGTATATCGTGCCACCCAAGGGGACGCCGGCTGCGGCTAATATCGAGGCCCACAGCATCGATCACGAGCTCGACGCAGGTTATGGATGCCCCTTTGCCGATGTCAAATGGGTGTACAATCCTGTCTCAGCAGAAGGGTCTCTGCAAAGTCAGACCAGGATCAAAGGACGACTACTCGTCACCAGCCCTGGAGGCATCGTCGAGAACGGAATGTCCGCTGAAGAGACCTTTGAGGACATTGAAGGCGGTCGCATCATTCTCTTCGATTTCGATCCTCAATTTGCCGGCCAGCCAGGAAAAACTTTCAACCTCACCCTCGGAAAGGGCACGCCGCAACTGCTCGACGAGGAGCCCGTGAGTGTAGCGGACCAAGTCGCATTGGTGCGTCGACGAACCGTCAATCAAAGCCGCAAGGGCAATCTGAGCTCCAAGCCTGTAGCACTGGGTCGATCTGCAACAACATTGGGAAGTCGGCGACTATCGCGACAAGACACGTCAGGTGAAGGCACTGACCGACATTCTATGATCCACCGATCAAGCATGCTCTCCACCGGCAGCATACAACCGGAACGTCGCCTCAGCCTTGTGGATGTGGCGGAGGGCGAGGAGTTGCCTCTTGCTGTCGACGAACCATATGCTCAATCTGCTCCTCGATCTCACGTGTCTCTACAGCGAGCCGCGACCAACGCGCAGCGTCATCGTTTCCAAGCTCTCGAAGAGCGGCAACAAGAGCACGTGACTGCGGACAGCACCGGTGGCTACCTCACCTTGCCTGAGTACACTGAAGAACCCAACGCGCCCCTCCCCAGTCGATTCCGAGCCATGGCAGGTCTCGATCCGCCAGCAATGTTCGACCCTCGTACTGCGGCAATCGCCACGGTTCCAAGTGCGGACGCTGCATCTCCCGCACCTTTATCCCACGCTTCGGGTGCCGTGGACATGGATGCCAGCCTCGCCGAGGATGCGGAGACGACGTTTGCTGACATGGTCCGCACTATGCCCTCGAGCGCCGCGGTCAATACTGAACCACCGCCCTCGGCGACATCGCAAAGTTTCGACTCACGAGCTATGTCAGAGGAGACGCAGCGATCCAGTTCTCGACAGCATCTCCCTGTTGGCCCATCCGGCAGCGGTCAAGAACCTGTCCTGTCGAATCTGCCTCGCAGTCTCGCACGAGCATATGCCAACGCGCCGGTGGTAGATCCTATGCATGCTGGGAATGGCATCACCTCGGCGGACTGGGACTCCGTCAGCCCCATACAGGCACGCAGCACTTCACGCTCACAGTTCAGAAACCCGCAAATCGACGATCGCCGCCGGGATGTCATCTCGCCAATGCAGTCCAGTCCGCAATCGAGTCCGGTCGGTCCAGGACCCAGCATTGCCTTCTGGCCTGAAACCGGAGGGATCCCTCCAGGCTTTGGAAACTACGACAACGACAGTAGCAGCAATGTTCACCATTATAACCCCACGCTTACACAGCCAGCAAACAACAATCCAAGGCGGCCTTCGTCCCAAATCCGGGCCCCCAGCTCCACCGGCTCATACACGACGAGCAATAGCATCGCAGCCGCCGCCGCTCTAGACGAAGCTCCCGCCGTCGACGGCAACGAGGGCGCCTCCATGCGCCGTCTCCCTCCCCACATGCAATCCTTCCGCCGCGCCGCCGCAGCCGCCGCCGCCATCCAAGATGCGAACGCACCCGGTGCGCCCCAATCGCGCTACGATCCCTCTTCCTCCCGCATTCCCGCCCAACAACCACCCCCCCAAACCGCCCCCGCAAGTACCGCCACCCACCCCGTCACCGCCTGGCATCCTCCCGCCCCGTCTGCGCCCAAGCCATCCGCTCCCACCGGCAAACGCACCAAATCCCGCCGCGCCATCGTCTCGTCGTCTGGTGCCCCGCACGACTTGCCGCACCACCATCACCGCCGGCACAGCAGCGGCGGCGGTGGCGGCGGCGGAGAACAGCAACCCGACCGCCACAACATCAACGGCTCCGCCGCATCGCCAACCGCCCCGCGCTCCTCCAAACGCACAGGCATGTTCCGCCGGAACAAAACCACCCCCGACCTGCGGACATTGACATCGACCTCGACCAGCCGCCTGCCGAACAGCAGCAGCGGCCGCCGACGCGACGACGACGATTACGACGACGACGGCAACAACTCGATGATGGAGACGCGGAGCACGGTCACCTGGCTTGCGAAACGCGACCGGATGGGGGAGAAATGTGCGCTTATGTGATCTGACGAAACCCGCCCCTTCTCCCTTTCCTCCCTTCCTTCTTTGGATTACCTTCTTCTCCTTTCGAATCCCCCTTTTGATATCCTCTGTATATGCTCTTTTCTATTTGTCCCTTTTTGTTGCTTTGATCAAAAAAAGCCCGAGGCGCTTTTGGTTTTCCCTTTTTGGGATACGCGCGTGGCCCCTCCAAAGACAGGAGTGTGCGTATGCGTGTGTACGGCCGATTTCGGCGTGAGTTGGCTCGCGATGAGAGAGTACGGCCAGGCGGGAGTTGTTCGATTGCAAGGAGGACGACAATAAAAAAAAAAAAATTTACGTGCTTGATCCCGGAGGAAAAGAAACTCTCCTGACATGTATTCCAAAAGCGAGGAAAGAGATTTTTTACCAAATCGCTATTAATTTTCCTGATCAGAGCCTGGATCAGTGTGTTTCTGACGAGGCACGCTTTTAAGTTGCATTCGTCGTCCTTACTACCATTTGTGTTTTTCTGTTTGCTTGATCACATGGAAAGACCCCGTCTTGTCTTGTCTCGTCGCCTCGCCTCAACTGGCACACGTCAAGACCCGGCTGCTCTCGAATACAACATCTCAGTCCCCTCCCTCATCGTATTCTCGACACCCTTTCCAACTCCTTTCTTTTCGTTCTTCTCAGAAGTCCTCGAGCTTGTAGACCTCGTACGCCGGGACCTCATACGGGTGTGTCCTATACACGAAAGGCACATAACACCGATCAGCAAACTCCCACGGCCCCCTCGAGCGCGGGGCACAGAAGAAATTAAGGAAAGAAAGAAGGGGGGCGACGAACCCCTTCAACGCGCCCACCGCCTTCCGCACCCCCTCCTCCCCCCCGACACAGAGGATCTCCACCCGACACTCCTCGACCTCCTCCAGAGTCCCGACTTCCCCGATCTTCGGCTTCGCCCCGTTCCCCGGCCGGAATTGCCCCGTGCCGTGCGAGTGCCACGCGCATTCGCTGTACTTCCCCCCGGGATAGGTCCCCGCGCCCGTGGCGAAGATGGCGCTTTGCACGGCGACGCGCGCCGACGCGGGAACGAAGAAGACGAGTTTGTAGCGGGACATTTTGTTTTTTTGGATGTCTGGGGTTATCTCCGGGGGATAGGAGAGTGCAGGTTTGAGGGAGGGAAGGGTGAACGGTGCACGCGTGGGAGGAGTTGAGCGTCCGCTGACCGCTGCTACTGCCGCCGGCTGGAAGCTCCGATGTAGTGTGGGAGCTTTTAGTTCGCTTTGAGGCGCTACAACTGTGAACAAAACCTCGTAGAAGTGCTCTCGGCTTTTACGCTCTGACTCACTATGATGTATACCCTGTTTGTTCTCCTCTCCGATGAGGGATTAGACTAATTTCGATCGTTCTCATGTGCTGCCCGCGGCGATATCTCCGTAAATATACGTATAAAATGAGGGGTAGAGAAAGACGAGGTAGACGTGCATTCGCTGTGTCACCCAGCTGTATACATCCACTATTGCCTGCTTCTCGATCTCCGCATTTTACCATCCGAGCCGGGCATATCTCCATCTCATATCAGATCAAATGTCAGCATGAGTTCAAAAACATACAATTACGAGCGTCTGTCTCAAGACACACCCGTCTCTTTCCGCGTGCTGGAGCTGCTCCCAGGAGCGGACTCCGATCCGATCAGGTGCTACCTCCACATCGCCAATTGGGACGATCATCCCGAGTACGAGACCATCTCATACGCTTGGGGGGACCCGAACATCCAAGAACAAGTCATCTGCGATGATGGAGTCATTCATGTCACGAAGAGTTTGCACACTGCACTCACGCATTTTCGTGATCGCGACAGAGCGAGGTTTCTGTGGGCCGATGCGCTCTGGTAAGTCTAATTCGGCCTGTGTCGTTCCTTCCGTTGGAGGATGTTTCTCTTGTGACCGCAATTTGTATGCCCGCTGAGGAGCAATGTCTCTGACCAGACCAACGTAGTATCGACCAGAACAATCTGTCGGAGCGAGGTTTCCAGGTCAAGCACATGAAGAAAATATATCAGAACGCCCGCAAAGTCCAAGTCTGGCTGGGATCTGATGACGAGGCGTTCCAGGCTGAGACGGCGATCCGATCGATTGAAGCGATTTCCGATGCTCTGTACGCGAAGCTCGGACTCCAAAACGCAGGGAGTAACCACCATAAAAAGAAGACGTATCAAGAACTGCTGCTTCTACGTAAAGATAACCTGCCGACTCCTCAAGAGATCGGTATCGATCAAGGGTCGGTATATCGTGCGCTAGCATGGTTCTACTCCCATCGATACTTCACCCGCATATGGGTGATCCAGGAGATCAGCGCCAATGAGCAACGAGAGATAAACGTCGGAGCTTTCAAGACCACCTGGGACCGTTTGGATCTGGTCGCAAGCTACTTGGGCATCGAGCCCAGCTTGGTAGCGCTACCAGAGTTCGCCAATGCACACTGCTGGTGGGTTTCCACGATCGCAGAAATCACCTCGTTGCCTGATCGATGGCTGAGTATCCTCTATCTCGCATCGAATTACCAATGTTTGGATACCAGGGACGTCATCTACGGTCTGCGGGGTCTGATGACCTTGGGCACAGAAGAGGATCTGCTCGATCCGAATTACGAAAAGTCTTTGATCGACGTCTATCGCGGCGCAGTCGAAGCGGCTCTCATGCATTTCCAGAACACAGATGTGCTGCTGTATGCAGTGGGTAAGGCAAATCCAGCCTGGCCTTCTTGGATTCCTCGTTGGGACAAACCGATGCTTTTCCGCAATCCCTTTCGTTTTGGAAATGCCGCGTCATTCAAGCCAACCGGCGGTGGGTTGGCTTCTTGGAAAATCGATAAAGATGCGAATGAGCTTAGTCTGAAAGGTTTCATAGCCGGTCGCATCGAAGTCGTTGAGACCTACAACCAGCGTTGGTTTGCTGATGGTATCCTCGATGTCGCAGGAGAGAGAAGCAAATTGAAGCTGGCATGGACCAAGCTTCTACAAAACCTGAGCCCGGCTCACCAGACACCACAATTGGGAGAAGACACTTTGACTTCCATGGCCGTCGCTTTGTCGTTTGGCTTCGGGCGGATTCTCAATGAGACGGAACGACTCGAGACGCTCCATTCGTTCGTGGCATACCTCTTACTGGTGTTTGAGGATAACAGAGGTGCGCTCGAACGGTACATCCCGCCTACGCTTCTGCAAGACGTCAAAGCCTCTGATGGTCACGTCTTCGGGAAGCCCGTATGGGATTTCGACTATCCGGATGCGAGCATATTCATCACGAGTCGCAAGATGATCGGCTGTGCGGTGTCAACTGCGAATGTCGGCGACAATGTTTTTGTTCCGCTTGGAAGCGCCTATCCACTTGTACTTGAACCTCACGTGGAGGCAAATGGGCAGAGTCATGGGATCTTAGGGTTCTCCTACGTCGATGGACTCATGTTCGGAGAGCTGGCAGAAACGGAGGTGACTAATGTCATGATCAGATGAATGATCAGATGAATGGTCCCCATTGGTCGATGTCACTATTTTCAAGGAGCACCACCGGACTCCCCATATTGCCTGTACCAGCGACGTTTGTATGAGCACGAAGTGAGAAGGGCATGGGCAAAATGGCCGATTGCGGCCCAAAGCTTGTGCTACACATAACCCCCGGCGCCACATATGCACGATGCAGACATTCCGAGGTCTGGGAAAACCACGTGGGAAGACCGAAGTCTGACAGACGCTCGGCTGACACGACTGTGCGACCTGGTTATCGTTGTCTATTTCCACGCTAAGACAGGTACTGGAGGAGCTGTTGTTGTATTAATAAAAGCATCAGCTGAATGGAACCAGGCGCCGGCGCTTCTTGAGATTCTGAAGTATCGACTGTCCGATTCTCTCTTCGTTGTGAATGCGCTCGACACGCCTCACGTAAAACAACATCGATCACAGGTAGTATGTTGTGTCTTTTCGATACCTTTTCCTGTAGCTATGTATACGTTTGGAGCCTCATGATCTGACAATGCAGGAGTAAGATCTATTCCACAAGGATCTGACCCGGCGAGTACGCCGACGACGTTCACGCATCCAGATGACGTCACTCACTCTCCGTTGTCTCTCACGAGCAAACGCCCGCGCTTCCTCCTGCTGGGATTGCGTGGACGTTGCGTGCGGCGGGAAGATCCGTTCGTCGCATGGCAGGAACGTGCCAGTGAGATTCGAGTCCTCTCTGATGTATGATTGTAGGATGATCTGCAGGTCGTGAACGCGGGAATTCGGGATTCGCAACGACATCAAACAGACCAGCTTGGACGATGGACAAAGCTCGACATGGTTGCCAATTTTGTCGCGTTCACGAATCATGTAATTATTTGTGACCGTACAGCATCATCCTGGTAGATTTGATGCGCTGGCGACAAGAGAGCTCATCCTCATTCCATCACATCGATGTAGACGGTACTTGACATCCCACCACGACCCACCAAGATTTGCTGTCGTCAAAGTAGCCGCCAGCGCCTGCAAAGTACTTCATTCCAACGGAAGCGTGGCGATGCAAAGCACGCGTATATCTCTTGAGGAACATTCTTCCATGTCCTCAAATACTGTATTCCCTCTTGTTCCTATTTTCCTCTTGTGTTGTGACTGTGAACAAGATTATTACGAGTTCATTTAATTTGGTTGATTCAAAGTACATCATTCCTCGCATTATAGAACTTCGCTACTACCAGGGACTTTTTTGGAGCCAGCGACAAGAACAAGTCAAACAAGAACATCTCCAAGTTGCCGTTTCCTCGCGCTCGCATATCCCCACAAGATAGACTTCTTCGGGAGGTGGTCTCAAGTTGTTTTCCTGTCGGAGCAATTGCGAACTCCAACCATCGTCAACAACAATTTGCAGCCAGTCATTCAAGACCAGGTGCGACATGGCGTTCGGTCGGTACAACACGTAAGTTCGCGATCCCGACCAATGGGTCTTGCAAGCGCGCCGAGTCGAAAAAGAGGCCTGTTTGCTGATGCACGCTCCAGAGAGATCCACGAGCCCTCGCAGCCGTATCACATCCCACCACGAGGCAACTCCCAACCATACCACATCCCTCCGCGCGGTAGCTCGCAGCCGTACCACATTCCGCCACGGCACGCTTTGCGGTCGTACCACATCCCTCCGCGGCAGTACCATCAGGACTCGCTTGGGATGCCACTTCACCAGTGCGTCTGCGGATGTTCTCCCGCGGGTCTCTTCGGACGGAGCTCCGGGTATCAAGAACATGGACGCTATTCCATCCCTCCGCCATCGAGGCACCGGGGTCTTCCCACCTACACCCCCTTCGCCGGACTGGAACCGCGAGCGGCTCTGAGGGATGTCTATGTCATCCGACCGCCGGCGTCGCGACGCTCAGGTATCATCGAGACCTTTTTCGGGACCATTGCGTATAGGCCGAACCGTCGCAGGGTCCGAGTTTCGGTTCGGTACTAGATATTAAAGATTGCTTCTGTCTTTGCTTTGTGGGCTGGCGTGGTTCTAGAGGCTGCTTGGTGTTTACGTTTTGCTTCTTTTATTCTTCTGATTCGGTCCCGCTATGAGCTGCTTTGCTTCGGTGCAAGTTGGGCAGGGCATTCGAGTTCGATTTATTATCATTAGGTGGACATCTCACGATTGCATAGAAATAAGACTGTAATGAGCTCAGAACGAACTCTGTCGATGCCATGTCGCCAAGATGTCTTGGTGTGGAATGTTTGAGGTGTGAATCTGACGATCGGGATTTATGTAAGGCGTGACTATTACCATACGATCTTGTCCTTGTTGCACAAAGTCATTCCCAGCTGTCAGCGTTTCGTGCGAGGCGCCGTGTTGTTGAGCCACCACGCGTGTGCCTGTGATGACCACACGAGACGGCGAAGTCGCGTGCGTGCGTATTCCGATTTCGAACAAAGCGATACTTTGAAAGTCACTCTTCACTGTCAGATTGTTAAAGTTGTGTTGATGCACGCCATCTGCGTTTCTTGACAGCGGTCGGAAAAGAGGCAATGGCGCCGCCCTGCGCCGGGTTCCCGAACGCCACTCTTGAGATCACTCCAGGCCAAAACACGGTCTTCTCGGGGTTCATTTTTAGGATCCCATTTGAGGACCCCGATGTGCACCGAGTGTTTTTCGTTCGTCGTCGTCAAGACTTCACGAGAGCTGCTATCATCGCCTATATGAACCACCAGGCGCAAGCGGCACCGGCGGCAGCGACGGTGATACGCCTCTCCTACGCTCTTTCTTGCCCGAGGAGCGATGGTGATGCGAGTGATGATCATCATCTCGGTCGTAATCTCTCATCATTATGACAGCTCCACCAGGACTAGCGCTGTGGCCACCAAACCTGGGATCAGCAACGATAGGGTCGTCATTTGCTGGCAGCGCCACGTCAACGAGGTTGAAATAATACTCGAAGATGGTCGGATACTGCTTGCATGCGGTGCGCCAGTCCGCATCGATGCCAGCTTGGAGCTGAGCATCTGCACGCCGCATGTGCTCCTGGACCATGTGGATCTGGGCGGGCGTGAGAGGCGGCTTTCCGTTGTACTGGACGTAGAGGCTGTAGTATGGAGAAGAGCTGATCATCGCGGCGTGGTGAGCTTCTAGACGGAGGGTACGGAGGTGTTCGTATGTCCGCAACACCTGTGCGCGTGTGTGCTCTAGGCACCATTCTCTGTTTCAAATGATCAAGTTAGATACCATCCTGTAAAACAGTCTTCTCCCATTGTTTCCAGCATCAAATCACTTGATAACTTTTCACTTTCGCTTTTCCTTCTTCTACCAAGCATGTCCGAAGACTCTTTGCGCGGTCCACTTCGGTCAGCTACTCCAAGTCAGGAGCGCAGTCGTCGCCACGAATATCAACCCATGCCTCCCAACGAAAAGGGACAGTCCGCTTACCGGATTGCCCGATATCCTCTCCACTGCTGCATCGCCTGATTTAGCGCAATCTCAACACGGTTGTCTTCGTGACCACAATCGGCACTTTCCGGTGCACCACAAACGGCGCAATTGGCCACAATATCGGGCCGAGGCGGTGCTGCGAAATTCATGATAGTGCCTGGCATCGGGACGTCTGCTTGTGATGGGTATCACTCCTTTCTCTTCTCTTCCAAGCAAGCTTGTGGGATGACGCGATGGTTATTGTGGCCAAGTTGAAGCTAGGCTCTGTCTACGCGAAGGTGAGAAGTCGTCAAAGCAACAGTGCAGTTTTAAGGCTGGTCGTAGGCAGTCTGCGATGTGGGCGGCGGGCACACGCACTGGTAGACGATGCGCTGGTGTTGTCGAAAGTGGACTCGTGATATTCGCACGGGACTCGACGGGATTATATCACGCGGTTGCAGGTGGAGAGCGACAGATCCGGTAGAGAGCAAAGACGCGGTGAGAACATGACGACGTGGAAGCAGAGAACCGCGAGACCGGGATCCAAAGTGTGGATGGGAGTGAGTGACAATAATCTTTTGAGATGGACCACTTGGGAGGAATATAATGCAAGGTCGAGGGATTTGTATTGGTACGGCGCAGTACCGCAATGAGACAATGCTGCAGGATGATGAGACGCAAGGCACTAGAGGATCCTCAGGGCTTGCATATGCTCGCAGTACTGATGCCCATAATAATGATAACACGACAATCCTTGCCGCCTCGCTGGCAAGTCTAGGTCGTTTCTTCCCACCAGGGGATACAGCCCGGTGTGTACATTATGCAGCCAGCCAGAAAGTGACGATGGTGGGACAAGGAGGGGATGAACAGAGACTGAAGCGTGCATCGGAGTTCTCTCGCAGACACCAGATCCCACCAGGAAAATAACCAACCAGCCCCGCGCCATAACTACTTGCCTAGGTAGGTAGGTATGATTCGGTGACCATTGATGGGGGAATAGCGCATTGAGATTGGACACAGGGGAAATTACCAACGCCTACGGGCGCCCGCCGCGCTCGCATCAACAAATACATATCATCATCACTGGGCATTCATGCGTCTTTTGGCGCGCCGCTTCCCGCAGCGACCACGCCCGATGCACATCATCTCGGCTTTCGAGTGATCAGTCAGCGGGAATTGCTCGGGAGTTGGGCAGAAACGCCACACTTTGGCTCCAAAATGATTACGCTGTCGCCGCGCAAGTGTCGATGTGAGCCACGACGATCGGATGGGACACCAGAAGCAGGATGGCAGAGGACTGAAAGGCCATGGGCGGCTTGCATCTCACGCGGTGAGAACACACTGCCATCATACCGCGACGTGTCCTGGGACGACCTCCATCTACTTTGACTACACTGGATACCTGAAGAGCAAATGTTGGTATGTCTACCACAAGTGCGTGATGACCACGTCGTCCCGCCTCCCAGGCGCGCTACCGTGGTTATCAGCATCGCGTGTGGTTGATTGTCACGACTTGGCATGTTCCACGATAGCGTTCCACGTACCTAGTACATCAATCTCCCGGGTACTGTAAATGCCATGTTCTGATCATGGAGAGATACTGTACATTTGCACGCGTTCTCACCACACGCAGAACTTGGTCATTGATGCCAGCTCATCACCAAAGTATCGCTACCGATTGCCGAGATTTGCTCGCTAGTACTCCAAAGCATAGTCAATTGCCGACAGAAGTTCCTCCGCTGTGGTGGCCGTGGTGGCTGCTAAAGAGGCGCACGCAGCGACGAGGTCTTCTGAGCCCATGTCAACATCGGTCACAATTCTGGTCGTCTCTATGCCGACTTCCAGATTCCTACTGTCTCTTCACTTTGGCTTTCGAGAGGTTCCGCGACCGCCAGCCGAGTTATGCCCTCGGCATCTCGAATGAATGTCGCAAGATCGCCGCTCTTTCTACTCAGCTATATCCCAAGCGGGAGTCGGTCGATCTACGCAGACACCAAACTTCGGGTTAACAAGACACTCATGAATGATATACTACGGTCTGGTATTCATCGTGGAGCAGTAAGTATTTGTATACATCGTGGGAACGTTGTTCATTCTTCATACACATCGTTCAGGCATATTGCCTACCTCATCGTGACGCCAAGACAAGGGACAGAAATCTCAAGACCGGGCAATCCTATAGCAATGGCGCAATGCTGCTCCTCAGCAACCAAGCCCGGTCGGCAGTGATACCCGCCCGGACGTAGTCTCTAGCTTTTTGCAACCATGGCTCCCGATCTGCGGCAGTACAGTTCCAAATGCTGGCAGGCATGAGCAGCATCCACAAGGCGCCAGCCAGCACAGCCACCCTGCACGCAAATTCTTCCGTGACGATGCGCTCTCCCGCGGTGCGGCGGTACGCGGTCAAAAAGGACTTGAGCAGGCCGCGATCCGCGCCGTGTTTGGCCTCGATGACGATCGCTTCTGCAACCCAGAGTCGGATATCGAAGGCGGGATCGGCATAGCCGCTGACCTCCCAATCCACGACCGTGATCCGTGGCCGAGAGGGAGAGTCACTATTCCGTAATAGAGTATTCATGGGCCGGAAGTCCCACGCCGTCAAGGCACGAACGCATGTGACGGTCTGATACACGGCCGATGCTTGATCCATCTCCTGTTAAGTGAATTCTCCCGAGGCCGAGAGGATGTGTAGCATGTTGTTGCGCTCCAAACCCTCCACCATGGACGCTGTTGCGTTGGTGCAGTCCTTAATCTCCGCATCATCCATACTGGTCAGATGCAGATGGGCGAGCCATCGTCCCAAACTCGCGCCGACATATGCTGCATCCAGGGCGCAGTCCTCACGGTATGCGGACAGGAGGTCACGATTGCCCGCCCAGCTCATGATGACGGCTTCCTTGGTGGAGGTCACCACCCGCGGCACCTCGACAGCGGGCTCCTGTGCGCACGCGCGGGCGAAGGCGGCTGAGGTCAACGCACGTACTTCCCACTGCATTCGGTCTGCCGACATCTGCAAGGGCCCCAATTTGATTTGACTTTCGCCATACTTCAAGGTAAGGATCTCGTTGGTGGAATTTGTCGACTTGGATAAATAGTCTCCATCAAGTGCTTCTAAGCCCTCAATACACCACACATACGCCGAGTTGCCGCCTTGTACGGCCGTCGCCTTGTAACATCGCAAGTTGTGCTCGCGAGGTACTCATGAGCAGGTTGTTTCAACCTCAGGGGGTGTCGGACACTTCGGTTGAGATTTCCAGGGCTGCCATGATCGTTGTAGGATCCTGATCGTGAGGTGAGTTCTCTAAAGCAGGAATCGCGAGGACGATTATATACAACAACCCTCTGTATGGGTGGCCATTGATCGTACCCGTTGACACCTAGGCCATGGTGGGTCCTATCCGGAACTGGAAACTGCATGAACGACCGCGATATAGGATTGATCTTCGGTCCCTGGGCCACCAAGCGACGTGACGATGCTAGCGGACCAAATCAGTCTCGGAGTGGACCACTTCGATGATGATCGCGCTGGTTTGTACGCCGCTAGCGTGGATTGCTTTCCGTCATGGCAAGTTCATCCGCCTACGGTTCCCTGCTTATGTAAAATGAGGAAATGTACCACCAAGTGTTGAAAGCAACGCGATCTCGTACAGCAGAGCAAAAAGAGATGATGTGCTCGAGTGTGATGGTGGTCACTCCCGGATCGATCGCGCTTTGATGTGTACTGGAATTGTCAACCATGAATCTGGATTGATCGATAGTTTGGGTGAGCGCACCATGTCAGATCAAGATGAAGCCTCGTGCAAATGTGTTAGTCATCAATGGAATGGATGAGTGTTTTGGTGACTTGTCGCTGTTGGCCGGTTGATCGGGTGGCTAAACAGTAAAGCAGGCCTATCACAGACAAAAAGGCAGGCCTATTCAGCCTTCTGGAACAATACATTGAGTACTTGATGAATTTCAAAACGTAACGTCGTCTATTTTCCGGCGAGCAACACATCACGAGCCTACACCTCCATTCCTCATCTTCCAAGACCCAACTATGCGCCCTCGCTGGTGAAGTTGGTAGTAAGAAGGTTCTTGTTGCCAGGCAAGATGTATGGCTTGAATTTCGGTAAGCGATCCAGCGTCGCTTCCGAGAAACCCAAGTGATCCTTTACGATCTGCTTCGGCGTCAAGCCCAGCCACTGAGCGACGGAAATGTCGTTGTACACAGGCGCCTGCAGAATCTCCAGATACACCAAATCCTCGGTGCCGGTATTCTCGAGGTAATGGGCTAGCGTGGCAGGAGCGTATCCTGCGTCGCCGGCTTGGAAGTCAAAGGTTCGGCTGGAGCTGGGAGGGCTGTAGGCGGTCAGACGACCTTGACCTGCGATGATGAAGTTCCATTCGTCGGAGGTACTATAAGGGCATTGTTAGTCTTTTGTCAGGTGTTGTGAAGAGGGCGGGTGAAGATGGGCGCTTACGTGTGCCAGTGTAGCTCGCGCATTGCGCCGGGCTTGACGGTGAACAAGGCGGCGGCGAAGTCCTTGGCCACGGGGAAAGTCAAAGAGTCTAGAATCTTCACTGTGCCGCCGGGGACTTCCAGCGGAGCTTGCTTGGAGAAGTGGTAGGCATACGAGTTGTTCTGCGGGATGACACCGCCGGGTCCAGTAGCGTTCTGGGCACTGATGTTGGCAGGGGCCGGTGTGCCTGGGAAGATGTACAATTGGTTCTGCGGGATGTGATCGAACGCAGAAACATCGACCTGGAAGTTCTTGGCAAGAACGGACTTGGGCATGCGGAGGGTCATCTCGGAGACCAATGAAGTACCGTCCTCGGAGAACTCGCCAGAGTCAAATACGAGGAGAAACTCAACACCCTGACCGAACGCCTGGATCGAATGCGGGACACCGGCAGGGAATGACCAAACGTCGCCAGCTTCGAGGTCGTCGAGGAAGGTCTCTCCGGCTTCATTCATAGCAGTGACACGTGCACTGCCGTTGAGGATGAGGCCCCACTCATTGGTCTCGTGCCAGTGCAGCTCGCGATAGGCGTTGGGCGCCAGGTACATGTCAACACCAGCCATACGCTTGGCAATAGGGAGCACATCGACATTCTGCTGGCGGGCCCAGCCGGCGGAGGCGACACTGCCGTGACGGTTGTGGCTCAATCCCAATGGCCACTTGACGTTGGGGACATCGCCACTGTCGGATGCTTGAATACAGTGTCAGCAACACTCAACAGACACGGTCTCAGACTCGGGCTTACTTGGAGGAGCGAAAAGATCGGGGTTCTGGCGATCGATCGCTTGATTGCGTGGACCCGGGTCCTGATGCTAGTGTAAGCAAAACGCATGATCTGAGCGGATTTGCTGGGGTTTGGACGGCATTACTCACAGTCGGGGCGTATCCACTGCCGCGGATAGGTTGCGGGTTCTTCACTGTTGACAGATCCAAATACAGCCCGAGGTCTGCTTGGGCCTTCTGCGCCTCGGACAATTCGAAATCAGACTGGGGAACGACGGCCTTCTCCGAGCTGTCGATCGAGTAAGCAGGGTTGTATCCTGCCAAAGCTGGCGATCCACGAGGTGAACCCTTGGCACCGGGAGGACCTGAATTCACATATTGCGGTCAGCAAAGGCACATTTCGATCACGGGGTGTTTTGTCCTCGTACCCGGAGAGTCCTTGGTCGGAGTGTTGAGGTCGGCAAACTCTGGTGGCGCGGGGACAGTCTCCTGCGAGGCGCGAGGTCCGATGGGCGTAGGTGCCGGTATTGCCAACGCTGCAGGCGCCAACAGGGCCGCAGTCGTGGCGGCAAGGATGTAGCGTTGCCAAACCATGATTCGAGCAACCTTCGAGAGAAGCTTCAGGAGTCTTCAATGACCGACCGTGGCTAGAGATGGAGAACGCCCTTGAGGAAGAGGAATTGCGAAAGGCTGGGACCGGAATCGCTCAGGTTAGATCGTAATGGGGCATCGGGGACATCTTTCATGGAGAGGACTTGCTCGGACAATATATAGATTGCTTTCCAACCACCAGCACTGACTTGACCCACATGGTGGCGAGGACAAATTCATGTCCTCGTCGCAAGTGGTAGAGATAACAGGGGCCGAGTAGACGTAGACCGCTCGTTGCTCATTCAGCATCGATGAGACCCGCTGTATCCGACAGTAGGATCGCGTTTGTTGTTGAGTCTCCGTCATCGCTGGTAGGATCGTGCTTTTAGTGCGAGTCCGCGCGCCAGATCCATAGCGCCGGCAGTCGGCGGATTTGTGTACGAATTATCTCCGAACTGGACAAATGGAAGACAGGCTATCCGCGTCCCGGTCGGATGGGATGCCGAATGTGCTTCAATTTGATAGGAGACAATGCGACCAAGCCTCTCGTGTCGATTCTTACGTATACATTGTGCTGAGACAGGTCCGCAATTTCTCCGTCTCTCTGTCGCGTCTGTTTTGAACAACATCATGCACTCTTCATATTTCACGTGCGTGCGCTCTTAGTCTACGACATCGAGGTTGAGCCTACTGCCGAAGTTGGCTACCTTCCTACAAGAATGCGAAACTCATCATGAGTCATCCCATGAAGGAAGTTGTTTCGAAGGGTCCATGCGATCTCGAGGTGATCAATGAGCAACACTAGCAATCCTGAACGAATCGGAAGCATTACGGTCGAGTCGAAGGATGCACCATCTGATCCTCACGATCATAGCGATCGTTCCAGTGATTAGTATGGCGGCTCGCCGTTATAGCCTATTCAGAGCTCACCAACAAGCCGCTTAGCAATGATGTGGATCCGTATGGCTCATGCCAGATGGCCCATGCCAGACTGCCAGCCGTGAGAAACACTTCAAGATTATTACTTCATGTGTCTGTCATTATGTTCAGATGATCGTCATATTCAAACCTGGAAACCTTCAGCGTAATCCGGTCGGTCCGAGTGCCTGCTGTCGGGCGGCCCGCGCGGGCGTGGGCGAACAATATATGTCACCGCCACAACAACTTGAGATATCCAGGAACATAGAAACTACGCTTTCTCCCTCTCTCTCTCTCCCTCACGTTTTTCCTGATATCACCAACACAAATTCCGAATATCATGCACTGGATTCTCAGGCGTCGGCGGATTGCCAAGCTGCAAATGTCCTTCGTCTGCTTACGTTCGTAAGTCTGACATCTTGGCAATTGCTCTCAGTAATCGTAGATTATGCTGTCATCGGGGAGAAGACGTCCATCTCAACGTGTCGTTGGCTATTTGCATCATATGGGGCAGATGATGTTCAATCGACACGCGTCACTGGCCTGATTGGAAATGCGTGCCGAGGCCGGGAAAAAGCTTGTGCAGATGATTGTCGTGCTTGGCATCGTTCGGGCTCACGATACTGTACTGGAAATGTTTCCCCACGAGGAAATTTGCGTAAGAATAAAAGCACATCGGCGGCCGGTCACGCGATATATTATCCATATATTCACATTTTGCTGTCACTCCAGAAAGGGCCACTAGCATCACCGACCTTGTCAAATTTGCGTTATTACTTTCAACCGTGGCTTCGTTGGGATAATGTCAGTACGATATTTTACTTAGGTAGTTACGATTCCAAGCTTATTCTCTCCATTGTGCGTCATTTATGTTGTTGTGCAGCAACCGCAAGCACCAGCCGCAGGAACCCCGACCTTTCCTTTCTGCAAATCCACCTGCAGGGATGGGGGTGGACAGACCCCACAGTTGCCTAATCTCACTACAGCGAATCTTCAAACAAGGTTGGGAGACTCGGAGAGCCAACGATCGCACAATTTTTCAATATGGCTTCAGCAATTACTTCTAAATTGCAGCACCTATGGGACGCTGCCGTTGAGATCTCGGCTTGAGGGACTGCGAAGGAGACGTGGGCCCAACTTGGCAAATGTTGATTTTTACACCATCTTCATCTGACCACCAACACATCGCAAGGACATGGCTTATCATCCGCCATTTGAATATTCCTGGAATTTCTTCGGAGTCATAAGATTGGCCAGCGAGCTTGGCACGGTGTTGGCGTGGGCATGCGCCCTCGAATAATCCTTGTCACTGTCCATGGTGTTGTACGCGTCCTCATGCAAGTGGCGGACTGGGTATAATCTCACGTCAGCACCACTCGCGGAAATCTTGACGACCCGAAACGAACATGATACGCATTTGCATGTTTTCTATTCACTTGGACAAACGTCATGGTGCAGGCACACGTGGGAGAAGAACTATGCGGTAAGCGACGCAATGCAGCGGCGCGTGGTCGCTTTGCTGCGGCCATATTCACAATCAGTATCCTCGCAGTCGCAAGTGGTTGTAATAATCATCTAAGGTTTCGCTTGACCAGTATCGTCGCAACTTCCGGGTGCGCGAGAAACCCGCAGTAGCCGATCCCGAAACACATTTCCACCCAAGAACCAACCGTAGACGATTCCGGCCTCTTTTGGTTTCTGACACAAGCCGTCCTCTGAATCTTCCGCTCTATCCGGCTCAGAAGCGGCTTATACCATCGTGTCCTCATTGCTGCCTTCTTGTTCGATCAGAGACGTGGTAGGAGAGGACGCCTCGTGGCCCGCATGTTTCCTCCTCCGCAACTCCCCATCATTGTAGGTTGCTAAGCTGTCGATGTTGTCGGCACATGCGAGTAATAGGAGTGTCAAGCCGACGAGAAGTAGGAAAATCAGAAGAAACAATGCCACGGGCGTCATTTGGCGCCAGGAGGAATGATTCGCTTTGTGGAAATGGACTTGAGTGATGTTTTCCGTAGCCGATAGCTTGCGGCGTTCTTCCGATTGCAATTTAGGATCGCAGGCGTGACCCGCTGTTTGTGTTCGGAAAGATAGGTGTCAGATCGTATGCATGGGCTGAGGTCGCTGCAAATCATTCGGTCCTCACTTCATTTGAGCAGGTTGAAGTGAATTGATTGGCCTCACTGTTTCGGCGAGGACGCGCTTCGCCTAAACACAGCCTTGAAATCCTGAGAGCACTCGATGACGGACTTCCGAACAGCGAGATGCAAGCTCGGAGCCCAAGGTCAAAGCGAGGCAGGTACCACCGGATGGCTACCAAGCTCCTCATGCGGCTTCCCCTACTCAGGCCACGATTACCGCGCAAGTCCTTCGCAGGACAAGAGCTTGATGTGAGAATATGTCCCACCATTACTTTGTTGCGCTTAAGTGGTCATCAAATCGGCCTTTCTTCTCAGGAAGAGCGTCAACAATGATGCATTAAACCTATATCAATCGTCCAGACCTCAGCCATCTTCCATCTGTGTCAATTGCAAATCGTCATCGATAAGACTCTCCAACTGTGTAGCTGAGAATCCGCCGATGAGATTTTTCGTTATTTGGTTCGGGACTTGATTGACCTGATGAATATTTACAGTCACATGGAGAGGCGGTGGTGGTGATATTGAAATGACCTGTGTTGACCGACAGTGTACAGAGACGGTCGTCGGAGGTTGTTGTGTTGTCATGGAGGCACCGAGCCTTGGAGCAACAATTACACGTTCTGGCTCTTGCACAAGCCGAGTGTCAGCGACATCCAAGATATCAAGATCTTCAGCTGTAAAATCAAAGCTTTCCGTGCTGCTGAAGGAAGTGTCCCTCCATCCGGTACTTTTCGTCGTTATATCCTTTGTCAGTTCAAAGTCGGCAATCTCAGCGACACTCGTTTCTGCTGTCTCGGGTGGCATATAACTCAAGTCGCGGGCGATCTGTGTGCTACTGTCCAGCTCGTCCCAAAATGAGGCTATATCATCCATCATGGCATTGTCTATTATAGTCGATGCGCGTGTAGCGACGAGTTCGGGCTCAACTGGATCGACGGGAGAATTCGACATCGATCCTGTTGCTGGTACGCGCGTGGGTCGCACGACTGGAGGAGGTACGGAACGAGCAGGCGGAGGTGGCATCAAGAGCGAAGCGGTGAATGATTCTTTTACGAGCGGCGTTTCCGCCGTGATATTATCCTTCTGAGCAGGAACATCGTGTTTCGATTCTTCTTCGAGGGCGTCCAGAAGGGCATCATCGTCTATCTCATCGTCTCCAAAATCATCACTATCTTCCTCTTCCTCGTCCGCGGAAGTCTCCTTAGCTGATACAGCGACAGGATCGTTTGAACCATCATCACCAGTTGTCGGTCGTCCAAAGAATTTGCCCATATGCAGTTGACTGCTTTTATGCCCAAAGCGATCCAGTCGTCTCTGCGTGCCTAACATCGCCTGCTCTTTCAGCGCCTTATCCGCCTGGTCCTTCTCAGCCTTTTTCTTCTTCTTCGCCGCTTCGGCGCGTCGCTTCTCTTGTTCCTGCGCCCTCTCGGCTCGCTGTTCGAGCTCGATAGCTCGATGTAGCCATCTGGTCTCGAGGACACTGACGTTTGAACTGTTGCGAGAACGATAAAATGACTTGGCCTGTTTGGAGGTCAAGGCTCTCGATTGCGCGCGCGGCGCTGGTGGGGGCATTGCCGCCGGCATGTTGGAATCATCGTCTCGCAGACATAAGGCTCTTAAGGGAACATCACTCGGAATTGTTGTTGGCGGTCTATGGTACCAATGCTCACCCTACTGCAACGTCATCTAGATCACGACACCCAGACAGTGGTGCCTGGAGCGCGTACGCCGGGACGCCGAGCTCTTAGGGTTATGCGATCAGGCTGCCCCAACCCCATTGGCATCAGAGTTCGCCTTTGCATGCGATCATCACACCGATGCGTGGGATATTGCAACTGGTGACCAGTTCATGAGCGACACAAATGGGGGCAGCGGAAGATGTTGCGAATATTACTAAACCCGGAAATGGGTGCGGTCCACAGTTGGCCCGTCCGATGGTGCCTGCTCAATAATTCACGTGTCAGATTCCATCCCGACCCATCTCCTGGCCACGCGACCACACAATGGTCGTCGGAACCACAAACGAAGACATCGTCCGTCGACTCGAAGTCTACAATCACCAATCTAAGATGTGGATAAATTGGACGAGATTAATAGTGAACTGACATTCATGAATCTAGCCAGGCGTTTTCACAATGATGAACCGCGAGTGTGCTGTTGATGTCCTCTAACCCTGTGACGTTTCCACAAAAGCACTCATGCCCATACCCGTCGATCTCTAACATACAGCCGCACCGCAGCCTTTTGCGCGGTTGCTGACACAGATGTACACAATGCCGCCATCAGTGGCACTGCCGCCCGACTGACCGCACTTGACAGCAAAGCCTTCGATGTCGCCACTCTCTCCTGAAGGGAGTTTGCCAGTGCTGTAGTTAGCCCAGGAGGTGCATAGAGTGTCACCATCCTTGGTGATGCAGATGAATCGAGGAGTCTGGTTGTCACGCTTGCCATTGAAGGCTTCTCCGAGTTCAGTGGCGATGTAACCTTCAGCTGCAGCGTCTCCGGTCGCTGAAACAAAGGCACCAATCGCATAGGCGGTACCACATCCAGCGGTCTTCAAAGCGGAGTGCCTTCCGTAGTATGTGCAGTATGAGGTCTTGAGGATGTGGAGCTTGTTATCGCTGATGAAAGCTGCTCGTGAGGGAATTAAGTGCCAATTCATAGCTGGAGTTACGTTGGTTTAGTCATTCTCGAAGTCCCAGCTCGTATAGCGTTGCGAGATCGCGAGCCATTCGAACCTCGCCACTTGACGAACACAGAGTAGGAGCCAACAAGCGATTAAATCCGCAGGATGCTACCCGGGCGAAGAATCTACAGGACTGGGGCCGATAGTTATGGCTTGAGTAGAGCCGTAGCATCGCTAGTCTTACATCCCTCGGAATCTTGAAGGTTCTCGTTGCCAACGTCCAATGAACATCAACGCGCTGTGCATGATTCTGAGATACCTGAGATACTCCACAGTACTGTACACGTGAAGTCAACCAATTCAGTGTCGCACAGCTATGATGCATTCAGAATATCTCTCGCAGTTCTGATGAGGTACATGAGTCGCAGGCTGACTTCGGGGAAAGTCAACTGTGACAATATGCAATAACTTTCCGTTGTCGAGGGCGTCTGCGCAGCGAGTCCAATTCTGTAGCACCAGCTGAGAAGGCTCTAAACTGTCCTTCAGGATGATCATGTCTCAAGGGCTTGTCGCCTGTTAGTCGTGCAGAAGCAGAGGAGCATCACAAAAGTGTCGAAAGCCTCATCTCGTGTTGCCGCGTGTTCCGATCTAGAGGCAACCTGCTACTAACGATCGTCATTTCATGACTCAATGATGGCATGACGTCCGTCTCGCGTGGTCCATAATCGTCAGATTTGCGGTGTGTCCTTCGCAAGGTGCCCCAGCAGTCAACTTCGAGACTGCCTCGTCGCTCGTATATCGAGCAATCAGTACGGTCAAGCTGCAATGATGCAAGTTAAGATCTGACTGGGGTTTGTGCAAAGAGCACTTCGTCACCAAACGATATCTCACTTCTTGTACATTGAGCTTGATCTCGTACGGACGCAACTACCCTTGACTCGAAATATGAGGGATAAAGGACGTGCTGAATTTACTGGTATGTGTATGAAAATATGCCGATCACTTCTGACATCGACTGTGAGTTTTACACTTTCCGACTAGCTCAGCCTCATACTCGCTCCCTCCCCGAGCTAAGTCAAATTGCGAAGCTTTCCAACTGGGTAAACCAATGGGACCATTGCTGACGGGACCAAGGATGGTGTCTACATCGCTGTCGCCTTTAGTTGCTCCGCACCCTGTGCATGTTTTTCGCGATCTTTCGATGGAAGGAGCCTCCTTAATAGGTGCAGCTTCGACTGGCCTATGGCTTCAATCAGAAGCAGGCCGGTGTTGGCGTCCACCTTGGCACATGATACACCTTCATGACTGCACATAAATGGATCCACACCAGTCTTGATTTGTCGGTCTCGCGCAACTAAGTGCCTAGGTTCCCAGGTGGTATTTTGGCGACTGAGAGTGGAGTCTGGGTGCGAGAATACACAATCGGGAGATTGAGAGGATCTGATTTCTATTCTGAGGAACGTAGTCACACATTCAAATCGATTCTTGAGTGTGAGGTGGAAACTATCTGACCGTGTACTGATAGTTCTGTGCGCGCTCCGACTCAGTATGCTATGAGCACGAAGTTATCATTGTTCTCGAGGAGTTGCCAAATTCCTCGTGTCAAATCGGGTACTCGTTCTGTTGCGCGATTGGAACGCGAAGGTCGTTTCGCTTTATTCGGTAGACGCCCCAGCAATCGGAAAACATATAGCTTTGCATCTTTCATCGAGTAACGCTCGTTAGAAGAGACTTCTCTATGGATCTGAGTGGCCGGAGACTGCCCAGAAGAAGGCTGTAGTGATAGAGGATTGAACGCATTCAATGTTTTGTCCTTTGCCACAAGCGCAGCTGCACCCCGCTGTCGATCATCGTTCGCGCGCCGTGAAGTGACGTACGTCCGTCATTGCGCTCCACAATGCCAACTTCAGAACTTTGAAGCTTGCCCATCGTTAATACCTCGCAATATGAAGCTGTCGAACAATGTTCTGCAATATCATATCACAGCGACTCTAACACAACGCTGAACTGCAGTCTTCCCCATCGAGAAGACCCACGAAACGACTGTGACCGCGACCATGACGATCAGAGAAAACACATTTCTAGGACCGCCACCATGGCATCTCCGTGTCATGATTGTCGGCGACAGTATCACTCACGGTGGCGAAGCCGATTACACATGGCGATATCACATTTGGAAATGGTTCCAAACAACCGGTCTGAAGCCTGAATTCGTTGGACCATTCGTTGGCACTCAAGAAAGTGATCCTGCTAAACCGCCACAACCGCCAGGCATTCCTGGAGAGCCGTTACCAGGCGATTTCGGTCCACGCACTAAAGGTGGATATGCTCTCGGATGCGAAGATGAGTTCACTGGCGGGAAAGGACCAGGTCAGATTGGGGAGCACGGCGAGTGTCGCCACTACTCCATGTGGGGACGACAGGCAGCTCAAGCGAAAGGCTCAATCCGAGAACAAGTCGAGAAGTACCAACCAAATCTCATCTTGTCCTTACTTGGCTTCAACGACATCGGTTGGTGGGTAAGTGATGCCAACGGTACCATCGAGAGCATGCAGGAATTCGTAGCCGAAGCTCGAAAAGGCAATCCAAGAGTGCATTTCGTGCTCGGTAATATAGTCGAACGAAGCTTCATGGATGGCCGACAGGACTTGGTTGACAACACTCTGAAGTTCAACAAGATGCTTAAGGAGAAATGTCCTGAATGGTCCACTTCGGAGAGTCTGGTAGCATACGCCGATATCGCTGCGAATTACTCATGTGGCCCACACGTACCTGATCTAGCATCTTATGATGGATTACATCCCAACGCTCGCGGCGACATCGAAATCGCCTATGGCTTTTCGGCAACGCTGCATGAATTCTACAAGCTTGGTTCCGCGCCGATGAAGCTCCCAAAGGAGGACGAAATTCCGAAACGTGCTCTCTCGCCACCCACCGAAATCATCGCATCTGGAGCCCCGATGGGTGTCAAAGTCGTGTGGAAACCAGTCTATGGCGGCCAATATAACGTGCGTAGCCGAGTCAAGAACAGTGGTCAAGACTGGGGAGAAGGTAACGCCATGGGGCCACGCTTCGACACGACTTTCACCGCCCCCGGCGTTGAATGGGAATATGAGGTTCGCACTATTCACGGGAACAACAAAGGACCTTGGTCAAAGCCGCCGGTATCTGCCATCTCGACGCGCTCCACTGCGCCTCCGCCCACAAAAATCAAAGCCTGGCCCGAGAAAGAAGGATTCAGGTTGAGTTTCCACCCTCCCGGGCCAAGGAGCGACAAGTCACAATGGAAAGTCGACCGCTATGAGGTACGATACCACGATCACGACTGGCCCGGCGCTTTCATCTGTGCGTACGGCGCAAGAGGTCCGACAGAAGCCGTCTTTGACAACATGCGAGAGAGCGTCGGCCATCGTCATCAGATGTGGATGGCTACGTGGACCGATCCGGAGGGTGGAGGAGAACATCGCGAATGCCGACCTGTGATTGTGGGACAGATGGAGAACCCGACAGTGCCGAGTGATGTTCGAGCCGAAATTTCCGAGGACGGAAAATTGGTGAGAGTTGTGTGGAAGGGAGATGAGAAGCGAGCGGCGGGTTATCTTGTTCAGTGGAGGAAACAGGGCAATACTGGCCCAGGCGGAAACACGAGAAACGAGAACGGGGAAGAGGATCTGACGATGGATATGGACAAGTGTATTTCGTGTGATCGTTTGCCTGCCGCACCGGGAAAGTGCGAGTTCTGGGTCGTGGCGGTGAATGGTGAACTCGAGAGCGAACAGAGTAAAGTCGTCACGGCGAAGTAAGCCAGGTTGAACTTTTCTGATTCTGCCGCTGCACGTGGAAACTTTTCATGGCTCGAAATCAGCCTCAAAAGAAGAATTGTTAATAAAACATGATGTAATTTTACAATGAGGCCCCCCTCACATGAATAGATAAGAGAGGAAGGAGAAAGCCAGCATCAGATGGCGAACAATGCCTACTTGCTCTCTTCAGCGGTGGGCTCCTTCTTGCTACCGCCGAACCAGCCGAGGGCACCCTGCTTCATCTCCTTCATACTCTGATCCATGAGCCTCTGCTGCTCCTCCTTCTCCTCCTTCAGCCACTGCTCTCCGTGCTCACGGATTTGCTTCTCCAGAGCTTCGTATTGCTTTTGACCTTGCTCACGGATCTGATCGATGAGCATCTTGCCCTGAGCCAAGCCCTCCGCAACACTCTGGCCATCACCGAGCACCATGCCGCCACCCATGCCCTTGGACGTCACACCCAATGAGCCCGCGAGGCTACCGACGGAGAATTTAGGCTTCTTAGAACGCTGCGACGAGTTTTGCTCCATGAACTTCGCACGGGCAATGGCCTCGCGCCGAGCGAATTCCTCGGGAATGTTGGTGCCTTCGAACGATTTGAGGACTGTGCGGACGTCCTCGGTGCCCATGGTAGCGATGTACTCGAGGAAGGGGATCAACGCCACAAGGTCCGCAGCGCTGGAGTCGGCTGTTCCTTTCCATCCAGGTAGGACGATAGCGTTCTCGGGCTGATTCTTTACATGGGCAGCGCGCGTGTCGACAATAATGGTTTTTGATAGAGGTCGGTTGAGGTATTCAAGATCCTTGACATATTCTCCGTTTTCGTACCGTGTGGCTTCTCGGCCTAGTGGCCACATGATGAAGTGGAAAGGATCAAGCTTGGCCATGACGCTATCGGCCATGTAACGAGGAGAGGTGGTGAAAAGAACCAATTCATAATATTGCGAGAGATAGCGGATGAAGTAGTCGAGACCTGGTCGTTTTGCCAAACGGTAGCCATTCTTGGTGTCCCAGGTAGTGTGTACCATCAGATCCTCCAAAGAGAGAACCAGGGTGTATGGTGGAGCCTGGTTTCCTGGAGGGATGTCTGGCAGAAGTTTTGTGAACGCAGGTTCGGTGTAATAGCCCATTGAGTTGCCCATTCGAGCACGGATACGAGCATACATGCTTCCAGGGCTCCAGGATCGGGCGTTTGATGCATCGAACCCTTTCGGTGCTGCTTCTCCGGGGTTTGTGGCTGTTGTTCCGTCCTCAGGAAACGGACGCGCCATGTAGAGTGCACTACCGATGGCAGCGATCAAGGCGGCGGCGAAGCCGTACTGCGCCATTGCATTGCGTCTGCGATCTGTAGACGTCTCGTATGCAGACGCATCGTATTCGCGATCTCCCTTTTCCCTTCCTCGAACAACCTCCTCCGGCAGATTAGCCACATCAAAATCATCTTTTCCCTCGGACTTGCCTTGGCTTTTCTTGCTGCCAAATTCAAAGTCGAATGTCGAGGGCAGACCTTGTCGAAGATCGGGGAGCGGTGTTTGTGGTTTTTGTGGTTCACTCGCGTTTTCTGGTGCTACTGTGTTTTCCGAAGCTGCGAGACCGTCTTGTGCTGTTGCTCGCGCGGAACCCTCGACGGGCTCATCAATATCCTTCTTTTGAGCGACGGGCTCCTGCGCGGGCGTTTCTTTCGCTTCTGTTGCTTGCCTGGTCACCTCTTCCTTGGGTCGCGATCCTTGCACCGGCGAGACTGTTTGTGATGCTGCCGCAGCTAGAGGTGCCCGCGTGTTGAGTTTTGGACCTTGCGAGGCAGCCGGAGCTGATGTCTGGTCCTTTCCAGTTGATGACTGCGATGCAGCTGGAACAGGTCGCGTAGGAGCTCGGGGCGGGGGAGCAGGAGGTGGAGCGCGCGGCGCTGCTGCTGACGGCGCGCGAGGTGGAGGGACACCTTTCCGAGGCTTGTTCCCTGAAGCAAAATGCCGTGATGTGAATGATGATAGGGATACATTGCTAGGATATGCTCGCGATCGGATAACAATCGAAGAAGGCAGGCTTGTGGGCCGCAGAGCTCGCATGGCTGCAGCTCGGGGTAGCATCGTGAGAGAATTGCTCAACCTATCGTCTGATCATGAGTGAGATGCGGATCGCGATCTTGACCGGCGGACGAGATATTCCAGCGCCGCAAATGTCGCGATGAAGGATAGATTGACTGATGATTAAATGGCGACCTCGGGATGATGTAGGCGATGGGGAGAATTTCTAAAGTGGTTTAGGGTCAAAATTATGCTGACCACGGTTCGACAAACGTCACCGGAATGTCGAGCGCAACTTTTGGGGAAGGCGATTTCACGCTCACCATAACTCATGTTCACGTGACAGACCCAAACGACATCTTGTCCTCGAGTTTGCGCGGGTTTTCGTTGTCGCAGAGCTCATGATTGGCCGATGCAGCTATTCGCACGGCCAGGCTCGACATGGCCGCTCATCGCATTCGTCGTGGCGTCATGGCCGACCAGCGTGTGTGGCATGACCGCTGAAGAAGTCACAAATCTGAGGTACGAATGAACATGTGCTTTGAAGTCGCGTCCTAGAAGAGTAGACAAATCTGACCTGAAATCAGACAGGAAACTGTCGACCTCTTCTACCACGGCTATGACAATTACATGGCCCATGCCTTTCCCGAGGATGAATTGCGCCCACTGTCCTGTCAACCACAGACTCGCAACCGCGACAATCCCGCCGACATTGGTCTCAACGACGTCTTAGGAAACTACAGTCTGACACTGATCGATTCACTTTCAACATTGGCGATCCTGGCGTCGGGCGAGGTCACGTCGGTCTCGAAGAGAAAGCGCGATCCACTTCGGGACTTCCAGAATGGCGTTAAGGACTTGGTCGGGCTATATGGCGAAGGAACTGAAGCTGGGCCATGCGGGACGAGAGCGTGTGGTTTTGATCTCGATAGCAAGGTTCAGGTATTCGAGACCAACATTCGTGGGGTCGGGGGACTATTGTCTGCGCATTTGTTCGCAATGGGAGACCTACCGATTCACGGATACAATCCGACCTTCCAAAGATCCAAACGAGGAGGCGAATATGTACAATGGAAGAATGGCTTCCAGTACAGTGGACAACTGCTCAATCTGGCATACGACTTGGCCTCGAGATTGCTTCCTGCCTTCAACACAACCACGGGAATTCCGTATCCTCGAGTCAATTTGCGACACGGCGCACCATTCTACCAAGCGAGTCTCGATCGCATTTGTCGACTCGATGGCAGTTCGTCGGACGTTCGAGAGATCACCGAGAATTGCGCGGCAGGAGCAGGCAGTCTTGTGCTTGAATTCTCCACACTCAGCCGCTTGACAGGCGACATGCGTTTCGAAAATTTTGCAAAGCAAGCATTTTGGGCCATCTGGAATCGTCGATCGTCCCTGAATCTTGTCGGAAATGGCATCGACGCAGAAGATGGGCAATGGACTTCGCCGCCGCTGGCCGGCGTGGGCGCAGGCGTGGACTCCTTTTTTGAGTACTCCATGAAGTCTTACATTCTATTATCCAATCTGCCATACGACCACGGCCAAGCGGAGGCGCATATTCCAGAGAACTTTTTGCATGTATGGCAGCAAGCACACGCTGCAGTCAAACACCACATCTATCGTGACGGTGCACTAGAGAAACATCCTTTTTACAGTCAAGTCGATCTTGCGAGCGGTGCGCCTCGTTACACATGGGTCGACAATCTCTCTGCATATTATCCTGGTTTGCTTGTCCTCGCCGGCGAGGTCGAGGAAGCGATTGAATCGCATTTGCTTTACACTGCGCTCTGGACACGATATGGGGCGCTGCCTGAAAGATGGCACGCTACAAATGGTTGGATTGATCCCCACTTCCGTCATTGGGTTGGCCGTCCAGAATTTATTGAGAGCACTTTTCATCTTTATCAGGCTACACGCGACCCTTACTACCTTCATGTAGGCGAGATGGCTCTAAGTGATATTCGTCGGAGATGCTGGACAAGCTGTGGCTGGGCTGATCTCGCTGACGTCGAAACTGGTGAGCAGCGTGATCGCATGGAGAGCTTCTTCCTTGGCGAAACAGCAAAATACTTTTACCTTCTTTTTAGCGAGGACCACCCCCTCAATAAACTTGATCAGCCTGTGGTCTTCACAACCGAGGGTCATCCTTTGCTGGTGCCGCGCAGCGCATCACGTGCGATACCCAAAACTCCAGCTTTCAGCCCGCCTCAGAGTCACGGACGATCGTCTCAGCGCGTTGCGCAGACCTGCGCCGCTCCTCCATCTCCTTTGCCACTCACGAAGTCTCACGTTGCAAATCGTCCGGATCTCTTTCACGCTGCTGCAATGGCACAACTACATCTAGTTACTGTCGACGCCACTCGCCCTTCGCACGTGGAGCCACCCTCGGCGAACGGCCCTGGTATTTCCCTCAGCGACATCAGCAGTCCCACTAATTATACTTTCTACCCCTGGACTTTACCTGCATCTCTCGTACCAGCCAATGGGAGAAGCTCGAGTATTAGGACCGCCATCCTTAGCACCTTGACTTTTCCCAATATACAAACTGTCTCAAATGGTCAAAACGACCCTGTTGCCAGACTACTTGAGTCAGGAGGTATGGTTCCGCCGCAAGGTGCTATTCAAAAGTTGACTGATGGTCTGTTGATCACATCATTATCCAATCTACGCTTAAACCTGGTACAAGAGGTCAAGAGTTACCTTTTACCTGCTGGAGACAGTGTTGACGTGAACGAGTATCGAATCCAAGGAATCGCCAACTGGGGATTGGGCAAAGATGAACGCGTCCTCATTACAACAGATGCGCTCAGCAACCTAGGCAGTGACATCAACGACGAACATTTCCGCAGGGTCAAGGATCTTGAGAAGGTAGACCTAATTGTGGACATCCCGATCAAGAAAAGGCGTCATGGCGATACAAACAGTGAATGGATGTCTACAGAAGAGGTACTGGTCAACGCCCGTCAACCTATTGTTGCGACCAGCACATTCGATGTATTGTGGGATGAGCTCAATTCTGTTCTGGGTGGCCTGCTCGCTAGCATCAGTGGGTCCATGTCCAGAGCCGGGACGGTCGACGTAAGCTCGACAGCAACGCCTCCAGAACACACTTCTGGGGTGGTGGGAAACCCATCCGGTACATCACTTGAGGCAAGTCTCAGCGCTACACCGACTTCGAAACCTGCCTCCGCTACGTCCACTTCTGGACATCGACCATTTCTTCAACGACGGTTTGTTCCAGCATTTCTCCCGTCAGGGCCTGGCGCCGCGCCTTTGCCTCTGGCACTTGACAATTTCAACCTGGTCGCAGCCTCAAATAGAGGTAACGGTTATCTTCCGCTTACGAAAATCTTCTTCTTGCACAGCACCCTATGCAAGCACGTCCTACCCGCCTCCATTGTCATGAACTATTCCGTGCTCGTTGTGAAAAGAGGCGGCTGTTCTTTCAGCGAGAAGCTGGCAAACATACCTGCGTTCGTCCCCAGATCGAACAGCGGTAAAGTAGACAATCCCGACACGAGAGGGCTACAGGTCGTTTTAGTATTGAACGACTCCGACACGATTTCCGATGACCACGACGAGAGCAACGAACACGACGACGACGACGACGAAATGCACCACCTGCTCATTCGGCCCTTCCTCGATCAACCTCAACGCACACCCAATGGCTTCGAACGCCGCTATGGCATCGCCATGCTCCTTGTCGATGGCGGTTTCCGCGGCTCCGTTGTGCGCCCGGCACCTCCCGACAATGCACACCAATACTTACGTGACGAGCACGTCGAGGAGGAAGAAGAAGAACCATTTTTCTCCAACGCCGAAGCGCTCCGCCGTCTGGCTTTGCGTGAAGGGAAATTCGACACCGAAGGCAAAGTTGTGGAATGGGATGGGGAATTCAATATTATTGAGGCTAATGACCATAAAATCCCTCGAAAGGGCGCAGCGATTCGCAGAAGATATTGGTTTGAAAGCTTGGGTATGGTGATCTCGAATTTGGGCATGTTTTGAGCAGGAACATGATTTTCTGGCTTAGGTCGTTTGGATAGTTCAACGACTTTTCTGATATGGGCGATGTGTAGAGGCTTAAGAGCATCGGTAGCGATGGGGTCTTCAGCAGACTGGCAACACAACGAATAGGAATCGAACAGTGAAATGCGTATGACCATTCTATTTCAGAACATTTCGCCGCCTTCCTCGATGCGATGCTATCCCTCACGACAAGATGCAGCGCACTTGAAGAACATGTAAATCCTTTATCCACACACATGATCTTCCCACATAGTCTCCCCATCAGACCCGCCCAATCGAAAGGAAAGGCCAAAACCAAAGTCACCGCCGCCCGTTCGTAAAATCTTCATTTTCATGAACATTGCAACCCCAATCCTCCTTCCCGGACCATACCCAAACCAAGGAATCTCTCGGTAACGCAATTCGTCTCCCGAGCTGAGATTGTTTCGCCTCCACATACACTCTATGGGCCTTCTCTAGTCTTCGTTGTTTCCGGTTGAATTTCCCGAGGGTGCCAGAATGATTCTTGTCCAAAGTTCTGCCTCAGTCATCGAATCTCATCTGTTTCATTCGCCAGCTTCCTCCTGCACGGATTTCAGACCTCCGGTGCGAGAACGAGCCATGCTACCATTGCTACGCTGGGAGGCGAGCCAGGAATTCAGTTGGGCGGCGGTACTGCAACGAGATCGTGTCAGCGAGGTGCAACTGTGACTTTGAATATTCCTCGTGTCCAAGGAAGAAGAAGGGATTGTCTTACTTCTTGTCAGGCAGCGCCGTCTCTAGCGCGCTTTCCAGTCCAGTAGGTTCAGGGTTGCGGTCTTGCTGCTGATGCTGCTGCTGGTAGTACTGTTGTTGTTGATTGAGTTGTTGGAGTGCCTGCTGATGGTGGTATTGCTGCTGTTGTTCGCGTGAAAGATATGGAGGAGGAAGCTGTACAACAGGGTCAGCATGATGTCCTGTTCGAATCGTTTCTTTGTAACTTCTTGTTGCAGGGTTGTGAAGAATGAAGGAAAGAGAGAATAAGATGTTGCTGCGTCAATCTGTGCGCGGATTCCTCCTCCGCCAGGGAAAGAAAAAGGGGAAAGCTCTTTCGCTGTTCGCCTTCGCCAATTGCTGCTGCTGCCATCACTGGTGATGCTGAATGGGTGTTGCAGGATATTGTAGTAGATGAGCGGTAGGGACGTACGTTGTTGAGATGCCAGGAGTGACCATTCAAGTGAGCCGCGGACTATCGTAGTAGCTCAAGACAGAGTCAAATGAGTTGTTCCGCTGCTCTGGTTCCTCGGGTGGAACCGGGCTCACAACGTTGCGAACGTGCTCCGGCGGTTCCGGGCTGACCACGTTCCGACCGTGCTCAGAGGGTACTGGGCTCACTACATTCCGGACATGTTCAGATGGTGCTGGGCTAGCAACCCTCCGAGTATGTTCAGATGGCACTGGGCTGACCACATTCCGAGCACGCTCAGACGGAACCGGACTAACGACATCCCGAGTATATTCCGGCGGGGGCGAAGTGTCTTTCTTGACAGGACCAGCAGCAACAGGCGCAGCAGCAACAAAGGCGGCGAAGGACGAAAGCGGAGGCGAAGACGCAAGAGTAGCAGCAATAGAAGGACGACGAGGAGGAGAATTGGGCACGGAGGTAGACGCAGAAGAGACAACAGAATTAGAGGAGGAGGTGGGACGACGGACCTCATCACCTGGGTTGGATGTGGGCGCGGTAGACGCTGTAGAGCTGTTTTGCGTGGAGTAAGTTGCGCGATCGGCGGCTTCGGTTTCGTCGTCGTCGTCAAATTCAGTTTCGCACATGCTGGGTATGGCTTCACGCGGAGTACCTTGGGGGAGCGTGCGTGATTGGCCGGGGCCGGGAGGACCGTTGTGCCCGTTTGTGCTGCTTGAGCTGTGAGGGTTATACACGCTAGAGGACAGTTGATAGCCTGTAGACAGGGAGCTGGTGCGCGATGGCGGACTGACGGCTCCAGCGGTACTGGTGCTGCTGTTGTAGGTATGGTTTGCGCTGCTGATACCCGAAGAAGAGATGGCGCTGATGTGGGATGACCTTGCATGATCACGTGCCGCAGCATAATATTGCTGTTGGTGCATTTCTCGAGTGGCTTTGTCATCCGCTTCGAGCTCCTGGGGAATGGTAGGCAGCGGTTGACCATTGGCCATTGCTGCGGAAAGAGAGCCTGACATAGAGTGACCGTCATCCATGGGTGTGGGTAGCTCTGAAGGACGAGGGCTGCTGGCCGACAAGGCAAACTTAGACAGTTCCTCTGGGCTGTAGAGCTCTGGATGCTGCGTCATATGATTGTTACCGATGTAAGTCCAGAAACGGTTGGTGCGCGAACGGCCAGCGCCTTCTTGATACTGGTTCGCCGCAATGAGGTCAGCGAGTGACATCTTCGGGGAGCCATTCTTGTTGACATATTGCGCCATCTTTGCCTGGGTGTCCTGCCATGAATCTTCACTGCTGCTAGCGATGCTTGGCGCGGGACCATTGAGAGAAATATTGTCACCATCGAGTGATGGAGACCGGAGGTGGCGGTTGGATGTTCGTAGAGTCTGCTCGGAGCTGGAGCGTACAGGTCTTCGAGCATTCTTCTGCTGTGGGTTCGGCTCACCAAGCAACACTCGTGGGAAGCCACTGATCGGAAATCCATCGGGCTCCAGGCCGTCATGGGAGGACAGGAACAAATTGATCGAAGAGGCTTTGCCTTCGTCTTTCAGGGGAATGAAAATGTTCGCCAATCCAAATACTCTGCTTTCGATCATAGTGGCCACGACCTCAATGCCAATCGCTACGCGGAATGAGGCTGTAGCAGATTCCTGGTCAGGTTTGATCAAGAAAAAGGGCTCGAAGCCATCCGTACGTCGGTCCTTGAGAATTCTGCCCAAAGCAGCCATTTCAGAGCTGCCGTCTTCGAATCGACAAGAAATGCTTCCAGTGCAGACTTGCTCGCTCTTCTCAGCCGTTGCCTTTGATTGCAAGTCTAGGTAGAATGAAGATGCGACCAGTCGGTGAGCAACATTGCGAAGCGCCGCCATTCTGTGAGCGGTCTGCAAGCGCTTGCGCACATTGGCCTGCAGGTGCTCCAGGTCATGCTTGCTGTCCTGATTCGGGGGTTCTTTGTCCAGGTCAGGGTTGAAACGAATGAAGCGGCGACCCTTGGCCTCCGATCTTTCCTTGACCGCATATGCCCGGAAGTCTGCCCACTGAACCTCTGCATCTAGCACATCATCAATCCTACGTGCGCGCCATCTGCCCGATGTCTTCTTGGGTGTCTGACCAGCCGGTGGGATGATGGTGTCTGGCACACCGTCTTTGGGCCTATCAGACAATTTCTGCAAGATTGTGATACGGTTCTGTCCTGTGCCGAGTGATAGGAAGAGATCGGGTTCTCCAACGTCTGGCCAGATCAGGCGACGCTCACGATCGGCAATGAAAGCTGGGTTAGGGCAACGAATTCCACCATCGAGATAAGTCTTGTTGTGATGAATGAAGGGTCGGAAGAGAGCTGGGTGAGAGATCGATGCAGCCGCACTTTCCCACATCTTGAGTTCCATTTCTGGCTCGTGTGGCCGCTCGAATTTGTAAGCTGGGAGAAAGTCTTCCGGTCGTCGGTAGCTGGCAAGAAGCATGGTCTCCCTACCAGTGACACTCGTCGAGGTGAGGGCGACTCGCATGCCGCCTCTGAACCTGTCGGTCGTTCCGAAGAGATCATCGTCTTCTGTGAATGCCGTCTTGAGCGCTCCGTGTAGAGGCTTCGTCTTGTACTTCGGTCCTGATCCTAGCACTTGAGCGAGATGGCTGATAATCGGCAGGGCTCCGCTAAATCGAGGCGTATATGCATGATCGCACAGCACGGAGAACATGTCAATGCAAGAGTCAACTGTGCGATCTTTCATCGCCAGTGCAACACCAATGACACCACCCGTGCCTGTGCCGACAATGAGATCGAAGAAAGCCTGTATAGGCAGGTACCCTCCGAGGGCTTTCTCGATGGCCCGAAGAACTTCAAGTTGCACAATACCACGAATACCGCCTCCATCGAGAGCCAGAACACGGACACCGGCTCCAATGGGCTTAAATTTGACAACTGTCGGGTGTGCCCATTTAGTGGAAACGCGGTGAAGAGGACAGCATGCAACGCTGACTGAAGACTTGGTCTGCTTTCCGTAAGCTTTGATGCAAGCTGTGCAAATGACGTGACCGCAAGGTAATGCATGCTCCGGGACATCCATCAAGCAACAGAAACATGTCGCGTGACTGCAAATCGATGACGCTGGACCGACGGCCTCGAAGAAGTCATTGATGTAACCGATATGCAAATCCAAGGCGATGCGTTCTTCGGGAATCGTTTGGACTTCGTCATTCTGTGAGGCCTGCTCAAGTTCGTACTGGAAGTCACGCTGAATGCTGCCAATAGCCGAGCGGAGATGGGCTTTCCAGTGCTGATGAAAGTCCTTGTCGACGCCCGCCTGGTAGTCGCCGGTGGCAATGATGCCCTTTTCGTCCTGGTGGCCTTTCGCTTGATGACGAGCCTTCACCACCTGACACTGGCGGGTGCCGTCGGAGCTGACGTATGAACACGGGTAGTGCATTTCCAGATATTCGCCCATCGCCCAATCGAAAAACTTTTCGTAGTTGGTGAAAAGCTCATCGACTCGTCCCTTTCGGAAGCGGGCACAGTCCAGGAGAACGCAAGATGCGAGCATCACGCTCAATTGCTCAAACATCCATGCCACGCGTCCTGGTTGGTGATTTGGCTGTTGAGAAGAAATTGTAGCGCAGAGCTGGAGAATGTGCCCGCCAAAGTCGTTTGGGATGGGATTTCGGAGGAGTGAGATTTGCATGAAATTGAAAGGCACGTCGAGGTGCTGAGTGAAATGATCGAACCCGCTCTGGAGGTATGTGTTGAGCTCGTCCGCATTTGTCAACATGCGTGCTCTTCGCTTAGCTCGGAACGACTCCTCGCAATTAGACTTGATCATTCCATGCAGTTTACCCACCTGCTCGTTGATTTTCATGTAGCGTGGCTTGCTGGGAATCCGAATCACTTTGAACGAGCTGTAGTATCGCAATATCAGGTCCTCGACGGAGTATATATGTTTGCCAAGATTTCGCCAGTGGTCGGCCAATTCTCGGAACCGCGGCACACCTTCGACGTAGTCGAGTGCGCCCTTGACCGAGGACAGTAGGCTTTGCGTGGCGTAGTTGATGTCCCATTCTCGTTCGTCAACAGCGGGATCTGTGCCGTTGAGTGCAACGACACAGTGCGGCAGTGCCGGCTGGTTGATGGATTTCTCCAGTGCGCTGACACCCCATTCGAGGAGCTTCGTAAGGACAGCAGACTGGAATGTCTTGGGATTTCGTAGCACAAAGACGACACAGTCGGAGAATGTGTAGAGAAGGCGAGGATATAATGCCGTTACTGCGTATTCGCGCTGTTTGGACTCTTCGGTGTTGGCCCACTCGATTGTTCGAGTGTGCACGTAACCGGCCTTTGCCGGATCCCGCTTCTCTGGGTCGGAACCGGCACGGCGACGCGATCGCGCACCGAGAGGGACTCGCTCTCCGCCTTCGAATCCTTCGCAATCGGCGAAAAGAATGGGTAGCTGCTCTGCGTGGGTGGCTGGATCTGCATATAGATGAACATCTCCCGATGTAGGCAAAGTGTCGTTGACCACGCTACCCACAACCGGAGAAGGGAACAGCGCTCGGTTCGCGGCAGTAGCGGCCTCGATATCGTGGTTTACGAGCATCTTGATCAGAGTAGATTTTCCTGCATTGGTTACACCGATGAATGACACCAATTGCGGGTAGCGGTTGCCAGTGCCGTCGATAGGCGAAATGCTGGACATGAGGGTGGCATAACGACCAAAATCCTCGAATTGAGGACGTCCGGTAAGATCGCGAGCGACACCGAACCACTTGGTAGACTCATCATCTTCGTGAAGTTTTTGAATCTCCTCTGGCTTTCGTGACGGATGAAGAATGGTCTTTAGTCGTCTCACAACATGAGGGTTAGTTTTCTCGTGTGGGACACCGTCTCGTCCCTTCTTCTTCGGTTTATGAGGTCCTTGGAGTTCCCAACATTGACTGTGTGGCAAATCAGCAAGCGAATCCTAGCGGAGACAAAGCGAGGCTCGCCGATTGCGAACGGCTGCAGAGAAAGGCGCGCATACCTGCAGTATGAACTGTCGCAATCTACACAATGCCAGATTGGCGGGGTGGGCCCGTCGCAGCGGTCGTCCTCGCACTCCTCGGACGGCTCATCCGAGTTCTCGGAATCAGGATCCTCTTCGTAATGCCGAGCGTTGTTCGACATGACTGTGGTTCCCAGGGTCTTTGCGCACGCGGAAGATGGTGTATATGGTACGACTTTCTCCGAGTGCGTGTGTGCGCGGGTGCGCGCAAAGGCGGGTAGACGACCTGAGCGTCTCCTCGGTCAGGTTATGCTGTTGTCCGCATACACAGTTGCGTCCGCCGCAAGGTCAAAGGAGTGTGTGTAGAAGATGCTCTCAAGTAGATGATGCGCGGTGTGAGGAGATCTACAGATAGACCGACGCCGTGATGAGAGGGAAATTTGACGCCCACAGCCCTGGTAAATGATGGCAGGGAATGAAGTAGCACTGCACTGCGCTGTAATGCAAGCGGTAGGGTTCGGTAGTAGTGACGACGACCCACATGCGAACAAGCAAACACACAGCTGCGCGCAAGCTGAGAGAAGAACAACGAGGATATCGTGACCACCGGCCGGAGAGAAGCATATGTTACGGTATGGTACAGTACTACATACTCCACGCAGAAGGAGCAGCAGACCATGTGCGCGCGCACGCTTGACGTGTCCCAGACGTCCACGACCATGGCCACACGCATCCACCCACCACCACAACGCCACCCAGCTTTCGAGTCACTTTTCTGGTTTCAAAATTTGCCGCTCCTATAAGATGGCGAGATAGCTCTATTCACCGTGCGATTTCCACTTGATGCTTGCAAACCTGCATACATATCTCACTCTAGCATCCACCACCACCTGGGCTACCCGCGTCTGCTGGAGGGGGCGAGGAGAGCCCCCCAAATCAAAGGAGCAGCGGCGGGAGAGAGGGGGTCGGAATGGGCGCCAAATGCAGGGTTGCCAAACACGACTAATCCCACTCCGGTTGTCTAGTATGCCTTTTTGCGGCGGTCCGGGGCAGATGAACCGAGCGCACCTGGACGAAACCATACAATCGTCCGAGTTGGACAATCACGTATTGCTATGGACCAAGGACATCTGCAGGCATCGTCAGTCAGTCTTACTATTCGACCTCTCCTTTTTCGATGAGACAGCCGTGCAGGTCCCACCAACAATCGACACTGCTCGTTGCACATGCATTCCATCGGCAAATGATCCTCCGAGAACGGCCTGCCCACCAAGCGATAAAGTTCTAGCCCGGCATGCAACCGTGCTGATACAGGTCTTTCCGCCACGGACTGCTAGTACTCGGGTGATGTCGCGATATGCTCATCCACATGTATGTCTCTGTCACGAGTCGAGCTGCTGCTCGGGCGGATTTATGTTACGCGCCCCCCGAGACCAGGGCCTCCTTTGGGAAGGATGCGCCGGCCGCGCTTCCCAGGAGGATCGCGGTGAGGGCTATAGATCACGGTGCTCATCATGTGACAACCGGTCAGGCGGCTGTCCAGCCAAGAGATATGATTATCTAGTCGCCATGAGTCTTATTCACGACCACAATCTACTTCTAATCGGAGCTGCTGCATACAGATTTGAGTGAAGAGAATGTCCTCACTGTGTGCGGACGGTGAGCTAATGAAATCCATTCGGTATCCGATCGTCGGTTTCAATTTTCACTGCTGTGACGTGTGAGACGTGGGGTCACTGCTGTGCCGCAACTCTGTCAGACACGTCTACTTTGGTGAGAAACATGTTCAGATTGATGGTGACACCTTGAATCCCTTCGCAAAAATCGGCACGCCTTGCTCGACACGATGCACCTCTCGTGGAACCTGTCGTTTTTTCTTATCTTCATCGCGGCAGTGATGGCGGCGCTGCAAAGCCCAGCTGATAGGCCGTTAAACGAACAGTTCATCTTACAAGAGCGAAACTTACAAATGTGCCAAAGCGCATTTCCTGATCGCGACTTTAAGATCGAGCATTTCAACAACATGTATGACGATAATAGCCCGAGACCATTTGATCCGATGTGGCTGCCAACCGGCTTCTACGATGCCCTCGAGCGACCAATCTCGGAGGAAGAGTATGATCGACAAGTCGAGTACGAAAGGCGTACAGGTCTCCCGTATCACCGCGATCGCGAAGACGAGCAGAAGCGTAAGACGGCTCCGCTCTCGGTCAAGGCATTCCAACAGCATTCATGTTCGGGCGAACATTCTGCGGAATTGACAGCAACCGAAACTTGCTTGACCGTTCCCAAAGGAGTGGCTTTTCAAGTCGATAGTATCTCCAGCCTCTGTGCAATTTGGATCTACGCAGATGAAAAGTGTTGGTTAGATTCTTTTGAGGTTTTAGATGCCCTTTCCGGTGCGGAAGGTTGCTTCTCTCCTGGTGATTTCGGAAGTCTCGAAGTCGTCTGCTCGGACGAGCTTCCGGCCTACGATTGAGTGATCCCTCAACAGGGTGATATGTCTGTCCACAACGAAATTGCACATTCCGTACAGCAAACCAATGGAGAGAGTATCACCGATTTTCCATTTATTCCGGCTCCTATAACCTTCGCAGGGCCCGTGAACAGTATGGTACATGCGCTTAGAATTTGTAACTCCCTCCTCCGAATTCTCCGACTTGATACGCGGCTCTCTGGCGTTATCGCTGAGATCTACGCGAGTTTATCGACGCCACATCATCAGCCACATCCAGATTCCTTGTTTGCCGCTAACGATAGATTACCACAAGGCTCTCACATTGATTCTGAAAATCTCCCCGACGACGATGATCAGCATATTCACGAGTTCGGTAAACAAGGCCTTGGAGTTTCCTTATCGCTGCAAATATACCGCTCCCATCGTCTTCAGGATCGGACAAACTCTACAAGACATAATGACTGATCTTTGCGTGCACGCACGATGGCAATGGCTTCAACGGCCGCCATAGAGCGGCAAATTCATCCAACGGTGCCACTCCCGCTGCGCAAAAGTTCCGCCGGAGTTTGCGTATTCACCCTGATCGTGCTCATTCGGAAGAAGAACGGAGATTGACCGTTGTCGTATATAAGCTTAGCTTCTGCGCGACATATAACGCTGCTGTACAACACGTTTCACTCCGGAGATGGTGAATAAGAAGTAGGTCAAAGTCTATTTAGTGTTTGGAACGAGAATCATTCAATCTCTTTTCGGTTTGAGATATTTCCGGGACTCCATCTTGCGACAAGAAAGGCGCGAGAAATGTCACCAGCCACGCTCATCAGTATTGGACCCAATGCGCCCAGGTTCGATTGCACAGATCATGGCTTCGGTGTATCCACCTCGTCCTACTCTGCTCGAAGCGTGCTATATTTTCAGCACAACTAAGTAGCGGCGGTACAGAACCATCACCCAGTTCAAAATACTGTTCACGAACTCATCAACCGCACTATCACTTCGCCGTCAACAGACCCTCTTTCCTTGCCCTCTCGCCCTCCTTGAGCTCGCTCATCTCCTCCTTTGACATGTTGTAGGCCGCCGAGACCTGGTTGAAAGGGTTGTCCGGATGTTTCTCGAACTCCTTCCGAATCTGATCAATCTTCTGCTGTCGCCTCAGGCCCTTCTCATCCTTCATTTCCTCCAACCTTCGCTCCTCAAACGCGGCATATGCGGCCTTGAAACGACGCTCCGGGTGTCGATCTAGTTTGTCGTTGGCACTGCTGCCTGTGAGAGAGAGCGCGTCGAGCGCATTGTCGATACCGGTGGCGTTGAGTGCAGCGAGAGGATCTCTGGAAGAGGAAGGTGCATCAAGATCTGCGAGATCGAGACCGCGGGTCTTTTTGACGGCGACTTTGGATTTGGTGACTTTGCTGGGTAGAGAGGCTTCTTCCTCCTTCATCAGAGCTTCCTTTTCAGCCTTTTTGCGTGCGGCCTCGGCGGCCTTTGCGGCGGCGGCCTCGCTGTGATGCCGGTATTAGTATGCAACAATCCTGTAGGTGTTTTGCAGGCATCACATACGCTTTGCTGTTGTCCTTGGCTCCCTTGCCCCATTGCTTGTCCTCGGCGACCGCGGCTTTGGCGTCCTCTGCGGCCTTTTTGGAGGCGGCCGCCTCGGCCTTCTTCGCGTTTCCAGCGACCTTCTTGCTGTTCTCTCCTTTTGGCATGGTGGATATGTAGATCGTAGGAATGTGATTGAAAGAAAAAGATCGTCAGGCGCAAAAATCATGCCTATGGCGTATCATCTAACTTCGGCGGCCATGTGTGACGCACTTCCCGCTCGAGTGGGATGTTCTACTGCAATTACGTGGACCCCGCATCAATTGCGCCCGCCAGCGCTGTCAGAGCACACGAGCAGGAATGCAAATGATTTGTGACAGGCCATCCACGATGTGGCCTGATTTTCTCGGAGTAGTATGAAGGCATAATAAATACGAGTGAATAATCCAAATGCGATGTATGCATGACACAGATAGATATCTCGGCCAACTGCAGTACTGCCGAGTAGGGAACGGTGCTTGCACACATCCTGTTCTCAGACAACGATGATTCCTATCGATTGATGACTCAGCTTGTGCCTGTTTCCAGGGTTTCGCCCCACTACACAGAAGATACATAGCGAGAAGCAATGTGTGACTCTTTGACACAAAATTTCCCGCGGACCTTCGGCAGACTCTTGATCATTTGAGAGTACGTTCGAATTAGCTTCGTGGTCGAGTGATCACTAGAGTCCTCACAGTGACAAGCGTCAGCCGGACACTCAACTCGCTATTGACCATTGAATCTTGCCCGCGATGGGCTCCATTAAATTCCCTGAGGAGGAGCAGCGGGTCCTGGAGCAATGGAATTCGATCAATGCCTTCCACCGCCAACTAGAAATCACTGAGAAAGACAAACCATATGTCTTCTACGATGGGCCCCCGTTCGCTACCGGCACTCCCCACTATGGACATCTTCTCGCCTCGACTATCAAAGACATTATTCCTCGGTATTGGTCAATGCGAGGTAGACATGTGGAGAGACGTTTCGGATGGGACACCCATGGTGTGCCAATTGAGCAGATCATCGACAAGCAATTGCAGGAAGAGCTAGGTGTTCGTGGCAAGGCTGCCGTTGAGAAGATTGGCATCAAAGAGTATAACCGACGGTGTCGCGAGGTCGTCCTCACCTACGCCAACGAGTGGAGAACAGTGATTGGAAGAGTCGGACGATGGATTGACTTTGACCGCGATTACAAGACCATGGACGCCACCTTCATGGAGACATGTTGGTGGGTCTTTGCACAGCTCTACCGTAAAGGCTTGGTCTACCATGGTGCCAGAGTGCTGCCGTACTCGACGGCATTGAACACGCCGCTATCGAAAAGCGAGGCAAGCGAAGAATATCGCGATGTACAAGATCCTGCAGTTACAGTTTCTTTTGCAATCCTTCCTCCTGCAGAACAACCGGAAAGTGCTCGCGCTAAGGTCCAGGAGTCTTTGGATGCTGCTGGCGGTGAGCTCTACTTTGTCGCATGGACAACCACGCCGTGGACACTCCCAAGCAATATTGCGTTGTGTGCGCATCCCGATTATGAATACATTGTGGTGCACGACAACGAAACAGCCAAGACCTATGTCATGCTCGAAGCTGGACTTAAAGTACTGTTCAAGGATCCTAAAAAAGCCAAGGACAAATTCAAATTGCTTCCTTTCAAGATCAAGGGTTCGGACTTGGCAGGATGGAGATATAAGCCATTGTTCGACTACTTCAAGGATCAATTCAAGGATCATGGTTTCCGCGTCCTTCTAGATTTATACGTCAAGCAAGATGAGGGTGTCGGCATTGTTCACCAAGCTCCGGCCTTTGGTGAGGATGATTACAATATTTCGTGGCGAGAAGGTGTCATCACAGCAGAGCGACAACCTCCCAACCCGCTCAATGCGGCTGGAGAGTTTACAGATGAGGTGCCCGACTTCGTTGGACAGCATGTCAAAGCGGCAGACAAAAACATTATGAAGCTACTCGAGACCCGAGGCCAGCTGGTGCGGAAATCCCAGATCACTCACAGATATCCCTTCTGTCCGCGCTCGAAGACTCCTCTCATCCAGCGAGCAGTACCAAGTTGGTTCATCAAGGTCGAGAATGTCGTGCCGCAATTATTGGAGAACCTCGAGAAAACGCATTGGGTACCGTCGACGGTCAAGACGGGTCGTTTCAAGCAGTGGCTGGGATCTGCCAAGGACTGGAACGTCAGTAGGAACCGATACTGGGGTACGCCACTGCCATTGTGGGTGTCTGAGGATTTCAAAGAGATTGTGTGTGTTTCTTCCGTGGCGGAGCTGAAGAAGCTTTCTGGATTCGAGGGCGAGCTGAAGGACCTTCATCGTGATTCAGTCGATCACATTACCATTCCTTCACAACAAGGCAAAGGCACGCTGAAGCGTGTAGATGAGGTATTCGATTGTTGGTTCGAATCGGGCTCAATGCCATACGCGTCCTCACATTATCCATTCAGCTATCCCGGTTTCGATGCATCAGATCCTGACTCCGGGCTGTCACATACAGCAGGGCCCGGAGAGAAGCTTTTTACCAAGTTCCCTGGAGACTTCATCGCTGAGGGTCTGGATCAGACTCGTGGCTGGTTTTATACCCTGTCAGTTCTCGGTACTCATCTGTTCCAAACTTTCCCTTATCAAAACTGTGTGGTCAACGGTATTGTTCTCGCTGAGGATGGCAAGAAGATGTCCAAATCTTTGAAGAACTTTCCGGACCCGATGATCGTCGTTGATCGGTATGGAGCCGATGCGCTGCGACTTTATCTCATTGACTCTCCCGTCGTGCGCGGTGAGCCGTTACGGTTCTCGGAGCTCGGAGTCAAGCAGATTGTGTCAAACGTGCTTCTACCATTATGGAACTCTTACAATTTCTTCGCCCAACAAGTCGCCCTGTTTAAGAAGAACAATGATGAGGAATTCACGTTTGACCCGAACTTGCAGCAATCAAACCACAACGTCATGGATCGCTGGGTCCTGGCCGCCACACAGTCACTGTTGCAATATGTCAACTCTGAGATGGAAGCATATCGGTTATATACTGTCGTCCCTCGACTTTTGAAGATGGTGGAAGATGTCACAAATTGGTACATTCGATTCAACCGAAACAGACTGAAGGGACAATCATCGGGAGCTAGCAAGGCAGCAACAAGTGGTGCAGAGGGTTCCGAGGGGGCGGAAGAAGAAGAGGGTAGCAAAGCTGACACACTCCATGCGCTCAACACTCTTTTCGAAGTCCTCTTCACTCTGGTGCGCGTTCTCGCACCATTCATCCCCTTCCTCAGCGACAACATCTTCCAACGCCTCTCTGTCCATCTCCCTCCTTCTTTGACCAAAGACCAAGATGTCCGCAGTGTCCACTTCCTTCGCTTCCCTACCGTCCGCCAAGAACTTTTCGACCCGATCGTCGAACGACGCGTTGGCCGCATGCAGAAAGTCATTGACCTGGGTCGATACTGCCGCGACAAACGAACAGTCTCTCTCAAAACCCCCCTCAAGACCCTCGTCGTCCTCCACCAAGACACCGAGTTCCTCGATGACGTACGCCAGCTCGAGCGTTACATCACCGAAGAGCTCAACGTGCGCGACCTCGTCCTGACAAGCGAAGAAAGCCAATACGGTGTCGAGTACAGCGTTCAGGCCGATGTGAAGAACCTTGGCCAAAAGTTCAAAAAGGATGCTGCAAAGATCAAAGCCGCCCTGCCCAAACTCACCGCCGAAGAGATTCGGTCATTCCTCGACAAGGGATCGCTCGTCGTGGCCGGCCACGAACTCTCCGCCGAGGACCTCCGCGTCCAACGCGGTGTCAAACCGGACCCCGCCAACCCCGCCTCTGCTCATCTTGAGCCCAAGGCCGATGGCGACGTCATGGTCCTCTTGGATGCATTCGCATACCCAGAACTCGCTCAGGAGGGTCTCGCGCGTGAGGTGCTCAACCGTATCCAGCGCTTGCGGAAACGTGCGGGTTTGGTACCGACGGATGATGTTCAGGTTTCATATCGCGTGCTCGGACCCGCGGCGACGGGAACCGAGGAGTCTGATGCCGCTGGCGATGCTGCCAACACTTCCTCTGCTGCCAATGCTGGCGGAGATGCCGGCGCTAATGCGGAGGCTTCTCGTCTGGAGAATGAACGTGTCTTGGAGGAAATGTTCGAACAGCAGAAGGCGACTTTCGCCAAGGCTGCGAGTCACGGTGTCGTGAGCGAGGTGAAGGCGACTCCTTCTACCACTGCTGCTGTGGCGGAGGAGGAGACGGAGGTCAAGGATATTCGACTCGTGTTGCGGTTGCTTAAGCTTTGAGTCTTGTTCAAAGAGAGCCACTGTTCATTGTTTCGCGATACGTTTTACTTATTGCTGAGAGTTCTAGCGAGATTTTAGGTAGATGCAGCAGAAATAAAAGCGCTATACACGTGAACAAAAATTGAAATGTGATCAATGGTCATTTGTCAGTGCAACATGTCGTGAGCTGCAATGGTGTCGAGTCAGTGGTGTGTGGTTCGTGCGGCAAGATATCATTCGTGTTGGAGCTGAAAGTTCTATCATCATAACTTATCATCTTCTTGACCGACTTGATACGGCCCGCCGTCACCAGGGTAAGTGACCAGTGCATAGTTGATTATTTATTCAATTGATTTCGCTTCGTAAAGTCATTATAATGATACAAAAAAGTCGCGCCATGTTATTCCGCTTGACTTCGACAAATTCTTCGGATCCACTTCTCGGTAACAGAAGGTCATCCCAGAATGTCATCCCTCGCAACGATATCGAGATTCAGTCTCTTCATGCAGAGGTTAGGAGAGCGTCGCATCGTCTCTCGCCAAAATTGCTCAAGTTTGACGAATTTAGTTGCCGCCAGTCTTTCCTTGATAACCCTTGAAAGTCGAATTGAACCATCCGCCAAACAGGCCGGAGGGCGCGTGCATATCGGCGTGGCTGGCTCGGCGTGATTCGTAGTTGTCGCCGCCGCGCTTGAATTGCTCGAGGTTGTTGAAACGGACGTCAGATGACTACGTGAGAAATGTCAGTAAAGTTGGACGGTGATGCTGGAGTGGCCGAGTGTGGAAAGGGATGAGACTCACGCGACGAGGGCTGCTGGAAGATGTCTGTGTGTTGGAGAGGGTCTTCTCGAGGGAGTTGCGGGTGCTGCTCATTGAGGCGCGGCTGGTGCTGTCGGGTGAGACAGAGGCGTTGTTTGATGAGGAAGACATGGTGGAAGGTGTGGTTGTGAGGTCGAGGGTTATTATTCTTGGTTTTGACTTTGATTTTGTACGTTCGTGAATGTGGTTTGAAAGCCAAGTGTGAAGTTGGGGTTTGGATGGAAATGAAAACCTGGCCGACGGAAGGAGCAGGTGCCTCATATGTATATCTATCACAGCCACCACCACTGCCGTAAATAATCATCACCATCTCCTATTCCATCGCGACTGCCCCACCTTCTACCACAATCGCATCACGAAAAGGATCAACCAGCAGTGTAAGCCCTTCCAGAACCCATCCGACAAGCCGCGTACGCAGTTGACAATAATCGATACAGTCCCATTGGTGCAACCACGAGTTCTCAGACCAAGCCTCAAACCTAGGCTCCACCTTATCACGCTTATCTCGCGATCGATGTGTGCAGTCCATGACGTCTGAGCACCGCGATCGAGGAAATGTAGGGTGATCTTATCTTCCTCCCCCTTGGCCGCTCCGGCGGTTAGAGTGTAGATCGCATGGCAAATCTAGATCTTGCATGAATCCACAAATACTAACGAAAGCAGGTGGAAGAGTTCTGCAGCGACGATGTCATCGATCGCGGGGAAACCCTGTCGTTCGAATAGTGCATGAACTGTTAGGTTGGATCTCTCGGAATTGCGATCCGCAGGCTGCGCCTGGCCCAGATCGGGATTAGTGCCACCATCATGACGATGAAGGCAGGGTCTCGATCTTCCCAAGTCCATGACGATGATGATGCTTGTTTGAAACACTTTCCATCTTTCGATACCGATCGAGATATTTCCCTCATATGGGAAGTGGAGGGTCAATGCGGCTGATTGGAATGCATCGGCCCCAACAAAGACCAAGTTGATCTCACGAAGAGTATAGGATTGGCTAGTCGTAGGGTTTGGGTAATCGATCACATTCACTTCACACTATCATGGAGGTCGAAGGAAGCGATAGAACCTCTTCGTCTTATTACTTGAAAGCAGCGACATGCTCGTCGGTTGAGAACGTGGGTGGGGAGCGGGACTGAAAAGGAATCATTCTCAGATGCAGCACTTCATCCACGATTTCTTATGATTAAGGAAGCGTAAATTGCCGTGCGAGCACCATGTGTCGGCTTGCAACGAAATTACCCGTGAAGCAGCATTGGCACGGTGGAGCTCGGTGCATGTCTTCTATTTCAGAAGAGCACTCGTCGCTGCGGAGCAAGAGAGTGATTGATCCGTGATTGCCCGCCATGCCCATATTTTCAACTAAATTTGCATTGTCACTTGAAAAATTCAATCGATTCCAGCTGCTTACACATCCAAGCACACAATGCTCCCGGGTATCCTAACAATACGCTGATGATGCTCCACAGTAGGCAACAATAATCATCCATGCCGCGCTCAAACGCCAAAACAGCAATTAAATCCAAAACAATCCACAATATAAACCATTCAACATCCATTCCTCCCGCAACACCAACTCCGTGCCCAATTTCTAACCCTGGTTTTCGGAAGCAGAATTGTGATTACCCAAATCTCGACTTTCTCGCCCTCGATAATGACGCCGACGTAGGCGCAGCGAACCGCACGCTCTTGCCCGTTCCCAGGACCGAGCGACCGAGTACTTGATTACCATTATTGTTTTCATTGTTGCTGTCATTCCCCGCACTATGCCGTCCGGGCGTGTCGCCGTTGTTGTCGTCGTCACGATCGCCCTCGTCCCTGTCTTCGTTCGCACTGCCGTGATCAGCACTGTTGTTACTAGTACCATTAACACGTGAAGCTTTCCCTTTCCCAGGTGCAGACGGCGACGCAGAGACTCGCTCCGCTGTGGGTGAGCGTCCCACTGCGGAGAGTCTGGGCCGCGCTGATGACAATGGCATCGCGACGCCACCTGCACGGAGCTTGCGTGAAAACGGTGTGATCTGCGGCGTCGAGGCCGTCGAAGAAGGCGCTCTCTTCGCAGTTGGGCGGACAGGGGTTCCCTGCGACGCATCCTTCTCAAGGGGAGCACGAGGACTTGTCGTGGCTGACGTAGACGCAGCTGCCTTGGTTGACGTCTTCGGTGCTGAAGCCTTTGTAGTACTTTCATTGATGTTGACGTTAGAATTGGGCTCTGTTGTCATCTTCTTAAGACGAACTGGCATGATGATGGGCATAGTAGGTGGCGGGTACGCAGGTGTTGACGTCCCGAGGAATGCTCCTGGGTCAAATACCAACGGCGTCGCGTGTGCGGGTGTTGGGAGCACCGGTCGCTGATAGAGATTCTGGTACTGGGAATGGAACCGTGTAGATCTTCTGGAAGAACGCGACGGGGTCCGCAGGTATGCGGGTAGAGTTGTGACCGTGGCGTTCAAGAAAGTCCTACTAAGATCCTCCTCGAAGGGACTTGGACCAATCTCAAGAAATGAAGGATACTCCTCTGCAGCAGCAGTGACATTCGCGAGCCGGCCTTGCAAGGAAGCCACAGCAGCTCTCCGACTGGCTGGACGTAGACTCGGGCTTTCCGTAGTAATTTCCCTCTGCTCCTCGAAGTGCCTCTTCGCGCGCCGACTGATAGTCTTGCCAGCCCAATAGCGCATCATGGCGCGGATGCGCTGTTCGCGAGTCCTTATGCGGAACGCCTCTGCAGTCTCACGCTGTCGTGCGGTTGTGAAGGCGCGCCATTGAAGCTTCTTCCATGTGTTGACGACCAAAACGACATCGGATTCTTGACGGAAGAGGATGGCTTGTGCGGATATTTCAGATACATTGGCGTAGGAGAGTTGCATGGCAGAAAGAGCTGATGCCAGTAATTTGGTACGATCCAGTGCCACAGCTTGAGCATCGAGATCTCGATGTTGCAAGGTGCGGGTCTGCATTGATCTGATAGAAGATGTAGCGATCTTTTGGATCTGCGACTGCAAGTGGTCGTTTGCAGTAATCTGCAAGTTTTCTAGGTGGTTAGACCTCTCACGCCAGAGGGACAGACAGGCCCTCGCCTGGCGTATCTTGACGTGTGCCCGCAGTTGACGGTACGCTTCACGCAACCGTTGATTGTGATGCTTGGTAGCCTTGTCACGCCAGACAGATAAAGTCTGTGTCCCGAGGCAATAGAATCGCGCATCGACAGCCCATTTGTCCAGTCTTTGCAGATGTTCAAGGCGTGCTCGCCATGCATGCACCACTCTCGGCACCGCACGTCCATTAGCGTATTCGATCGCAGCGCGATGGCCGTCCTCGCGGACTCGAAGCGCACTGTGTAGCCGTGTCATGCCAAACCGAAGCAGCCGAGTGCGTTGTCGAGCGGCAAAAAGGGTCTCGGCGTCCTCAAGGGTCAAATTCGCTTGCTCAGTCTGCTGTCGCCATCTTGACAGTGCTGCTCGAGCCAGGTATGCGTTCTTTTCTTTCTGCAAAGTGCGCAATCGATACTGCAAGATCCACTTGTAAAGACTCTCGGCCAGCACGCGCCCATCAATCCGTTGTGCAAGTGCTTTGGAGCGGAGAGCATCGTTCCAATTCGTCCAGGCAGTTTGCAAGATACGCCTCCGATCAACCTCAGCAGCTTGTCGTGTGAGTTGGAGATGAAGCGACCAGATTCTAAAAGCTTTATTTTTGAGGTTGACGGCAACCATTTCGACAGTAGTCCGAGCGACAGGCCGCAGCTTTGCTTCATTTTGCAGTGCCTGTAGGCACGTTACGGCGACAGATCGCTGTCGTACTTGATCGACTTCACGAACTTGGCGTCGTCGTTGGCCGTACAATTGGACGACTTTCCGCAAAGCTGCGGCCGTCAGACGCCGCTCTCGAAATTGCTGTGCTTGTGCTGTTTCTTGCCGGACCGTCTCAATTCTTGCGCGCCAGGCTGTCAATGTGTGACGCATGAGTTGCAGCTCATGCCATCCTTCCGCTTGCCGGTCACAAAAATTCCAGAACCAACGGCTGAAGCAACGCTTCATCAAAGATTCCTCGAAATGCGCGTCGGCTTGCTCCAAAGCCAACCGGTTCCGCAACACTCGCTCGCGCCAAATGGCAAAATATTTGCGACCCAGAATAAATTTGACTTTAGCAGCGTTCTTCACCGCGATTTTCCGCCATTGCGCAAAATACTTGACTTTGAGCGCATGCATCTGCGCCAAGCTAGTGACTCGTTTGCGATGCAGAGTAGACTCATCCCAATGAGAGAACGCCTTGGCCATAAGCGCAAGGTCTCTCTTTCGTGCAGCATATGCGAGGATGTCAGAAAGCTGCGATCGGCGCTCTCGTTCCAGCTTGGCGCGATCCTGAATCACTTCGAAAGACTGACGCAGAAGCAAGTGGCTGTCATGAGCGCATGCGATCCCGTACGCTTGTTGATGTCGAAGGATCTTCTCGTGCCATAGGTGGAGACATTGCCGAGCAGTACGAAGTTGAGATATGGCGTAGAATGCGTCGGCATTCTGTTCCAATTGTGTCAGGGATGGCTGGAAAAGTAGCGTTGGGTTGTTGAGATCTTCATCAACGGAAGACTGGCCCACTGAGGATGAATACCGATGGAAAGGCTCACGAGCTGTCCGCTGCGGCACACGCGTGCTTCGACTACTCGTTGATCGTGCCCGTTGGGAAGATCCAAATTCTCGCCCTCGTCGCCGAGCAGGCTGGCTGAGAAGACCTTTCCGGACTGGCGGCGGTGGTGATGCTGGACGGAGTGGCGCCGAATTTTCGCTCAGCCAAGTTTCATCCAGTCGCGCATCACTGAAAGAAGCACGACGCGCAGATCGCGGAGCATGGTTGATCATAGATTGGTGATTTACATCAACCGGAGCAGTGCGATCGTGCAAGGCGGCGGCAACGTCATCGTCGTCATTCTCAATGCATGTCACACCATGCTCCTCGAGCAATTTCGTCAAGTAGGGTAGCAGATTGGTCGCTCGTCCAGCATGATGTTGGCGTCGCGCGGCATGAACAACGCGCATTCCCAGGCGATACACGACATTGTCATGGCTTTTGTCGAGGTGATGTCGAGCGAAGTGATCGTCGTATGCGGCGAAGAACGCCTTGAATGGCGCGTGGGTTGAGGAGGAGGCATCTCGAATGATAGCGAACAATAGCCGTATTTCTGCAGGTCCCGTTCAGAACGCTGAAATTGTAATCATTGTTATGAATATGCGATGACTTACCATCATCGGTTGGATCTTGTTCAAGTCCCCAGTCAACTCCAGGTATACTCATATGAGACAAGGATTTCGTCAAGTCTCCGGCGCTTGCGCTGATGGATGATCTGTATCATTGGGCGTGCTGTAGCATGTGTCAAGAGCGCGCGGCGTCGATCGCATACCTCTTCTTCACCCAGAGTCCAACACAGACAGGGTTTCACTCTGTCACAGATGTGCGCGCAAATGTAAATATCCAAATACTCTGTGACAATGAGCTTTGCGCGCCAAAAATTGGTGGTAGACGCGACAAGATGAAGTGGTGATGTGGGACGTGTTGTGGTCGTGACAACAGCGCTAGCTCCCGGAAGCGGTTAGGGCTTCTTCTTGAGGATACAATTGGGCAACATCCGGAAGAGCTCCTGCCGGTGAGCGCTCTCACTGCAACTACAGAGTGTGATTCCAGAGTTCACATTCAGAATCATTCCATGTGTAATAATTGTAACCAACAGGGGTCGCTCTATCTCGCGCCGCCCATAAGCTATGGATTTGTGTATGACCTGCGCTGGATGATGCGCACTATCTCCGCATGAAAGCCTTGACTGTCAGAGTTGGCGCTCGATTGCTCATCTTGATTGACACAAGATCATCACCTATCCACAAAACTACTCGCATTTGGCACCGCAATGGACTCGCTTACTAGATAGTGTCCGCCACGTGGCTACGCATGTGTGAGCAATATCTCCGGATGAAATGTTAGTCCCTAGTCCAGACAAAGCAGCCAGCAATAAGCGCAGAAGCACGGCATCCCTCTCGTCCACATCTTGAACAGACATTCCTAGGTCTCCATCGGAACGTCATTATGCCCCACACCCTCAGCGAAGTGCATCGAATCATGGACCTCAAAACAGTGGCCTTGAGGAGAACAGATCACGCATACGAGAATCATTCACTTTGATTACAAGATCCTATGTCTGTGTTGCCGGTTGGACCACACATAAGTCTAGATTCTCTTTAGTATCATGCTCAGTAATGTCGATGAGACCAGCGCATACTAGGTATATATAGAGATGGCAATTTGCACGAGACTATTGGCAAGTCTCAGACAAGCACAAAAGTTTCTGCACAACCTTCGTCTTTGGTTGTCAAGATGCTTGAAGAGATCCCCAACTCGAATATGCAGCCACGAGCGTATCTGCAATGGGTTGCTCACCCCTTTCACGTCTCTTGAATCAGCTCTTCTCCAAAAAAAGGTCAACCGATCAAAGTGCCGCTAGTTGACACGATCAATGGGAAGACGTTCCACATAAAAACGTTCAAATTTGCTGAACAACTATAGCAACATGGAAATCAAGAATGCCCGTCAAACCCTTTCCTGGTGCATATCAAGCTCTGCACCACTTCAGTCGTTCCTCCATCGAATTTGGACTTTCTCAAAGGATTGCCAGACTCGGCTTTGAGCTTGAGGAGCAATATCCGGATATCCACGTGGAACTCATGGTAGTGTCATCTCATGACATCTCGCTGTCACCTCGGTTTCGGGTTTGCTGATATTCCTATGGAATGTGCCGAATTCTGGTAATGCGATCTGAATCAGAGCTGTTCGTGATGTTTGAGATAGCTTGATAAGAGTTATTCTCAAGTTTATTGATCCAATTCTAATTTCCTTTGAATTCTTTGATGACTTTCGTATTGTTCACTTGGAAGAGTACGTATATAACCAAGATAGCACAGGGAAGACAATGTCACGTGGAAAACGTGTCCAATTCTGGAAACCGCATCCAAATGCGATAAACGTATCTACCTAGGTAATCACGATAAACGTGTCGAGCTACGGATATAGAAAGCATGTTCGAATGCGTAGAGCGTGTCGAAAGCGTAAAACATGTCGAAGGCGTAAAGCGTGTCGAAAGCGTAAAGCGTGTCGAAAGCGTAAAGCGTGTCGAATGCAGAAGCGTATCACCTTTTGGTCATTTACTAGCGCGAATGAGGCTCTGACCAATAGGAGACGTATGAAGGTAGCGGGGGCTCCCGTTCAGGACAGACTCCCGAGGCCTGTAGCAGCTCGATATAACTATATCTTTGACACTAAGAATTGCGGATTTCGTCATGTGTGACCATGGTTTGTCGAGCGAGTCTCGTCGACGATCCGGGTTTTGTCGATGGGCTTGCACTTTTACTAGCGCGAGGGGGATTCTGACCAATTAAAAACCATCATATCCAGCGGGAAGGCCCGTCCGCGAATTGTGGCGTTGGGGCCTCGCAATATGCTTGACGAAACCCGGAAGAGAGCCCTGGAGACTTGAGGATTCATCACAGCATCCGACAACGTCATTGGACTCCGTAGCAGCGATAACATCATCTCTAACATCGCATATCATCACCGATTCCTCTTGAATTTTACGATCTTAAGCAACTATGCCACCACGAACCCGTCCGATCGAGAAATTCGCCGAAGCTACAGCAAAGTGCACACCCGAAGGCATCGTCTATGGCAAATGCGTGGGGAGCAATTTCCAAAACGTCAAGAAAGACATGTGTGCGAAGGAATTTCTCGCTTTGAAGGACTGCTACCTGGTGAGTGATTAGTCTCTAATCGAATTGATGATTGAGTATACAAGACTGCGTACTGACTGGATTTCCTCTTTATAGAAGGCGGCAGGACGCAAGTCATAGACACCGACAATCAATACTACTCGTGAAGCTGAATCGTGGGACCTCTGATTGCTCGTACCTCATGAGCGGATGATGCTTCTTTGGAGCAGCGGGAAGCTTTACTGACACGGCCGCGGCTTGTTGTTTGCGTACGAGAGATGCAAGAAAGTAGAAAAGATCGCACGTCGCTCACCTCTTCGTCCCATCATGAGGCTATTTCTCTCACCAATGATCCAACATGACTCCGTCCAGCGGCAATGATGGTGGGAAATCGAAATTGGATGCACTGTATCGGTAATTTCAAAGGGTCCAGCTTCCATCTGGAGAACGAGTTCTTGTCATCGAGCCCATGTCGAAAAGGAGACACCGTTGACATTTCCCTCAAGAAGCCCGCAGCATTTCACGACGTGGTCCGATCGACTCCGAATGCGATCATCATGTGACCTCACGTTCGAGGTAACGAAGGAGTGGGAGAACACACGAAGAGACATGACTTACCTGAGAATCCGGATTGCTCCACACGATGTATCGGGATGGCATGTCGAAGGAGAAATCAAATCTCTCATTGAGACGAGGGAAGAGACAAATGTGAAATCATTTGACTCATTGTACAGATATGATCAATATACGCGAATGTATTTTACCTGCCAGTGGTGTTACGGATGTGTCTGTTGCATCAAAAACATCTTCGTGTTGCGAAGTTAAGCCCCATGCGAAAGAGCATCTCAACTTCGAGATAATGCGAAGGGATGCCTCATCTAGACTGCAATATGTATAGTAATACACCAGCCGCAGCATCCCGTGCGACCCTCGAAACTTGGGGAGAAGACAGACGAATGTGGACGAGGCGGAGGATGAGGAGACGAAGATGCTTTTTCACAGAAATCGTCAACTCCTTTCAAGACATCACGTCGGCAGGACCACTATTATTGGATCGTGAAATCATAACCATGAAGGACCGGCAAATGTAGAGAGAAAGATGAAAAACAGAGAGAGATTTTCAGAGAGGGGTGTCCTGTAAAAGCATTGTATTCAAAGGGCATTCCTCGTTTCAGAGATAAAGACAACCACAAAACGACTGCTTTAAAAGCATGGGAGGGAGCTATGTAAGAGGGCGAGAGAAAGAGAGAGAGAAGGGAGGAGGGAGAAAGAGCGCAAAGTGTTCTCTTCCGAAGAATGATGAAGGTGAGGGGGAAGGGATTACCAGTTCCGTAATTCATACGACGTGAGCAAATGAAATTGTATGTCCGCCAAAGCCTCCTCCCATTTAAGGCAGATGCTCGACGAGTTCCCAAGCCTATCGATCGTCCAGCGTGCGGTGTTTCGGCACATGCGGCGGTTCCATCGTCGCCGGCGGACGGATTGACCTTGCCATTGCCATCGCCGACTCCCTCGTCCTGTGCATGCGTATGTGACGGATCAGGTGCTCCTCCGAAACAGCCAGGTTCCGAAGTCTCCGCATTTCATTTAGAATGCGACGTCTGCGTCGAGCCGCCGCGTGAATCAGAGCGGCATCCCGACGCGAAGCAACGTTCTCACGATGCCGAGCAGCAGCGCGACGATCAATTTCTCGCTGACGCTCGTCATGCCACGCGCGATAATGAACATTTTCGGGTGCGGCAAGATAGGAGTCTGCCAGGTGTATAGCGGTGATTTCGAGTTCCCGCCTCAGGAATTTCGCATATTGGTTCCTTGCAATCTCGAGGTGGGCTTCCTATTGCTTCCTGGGGTCATCGCGGCGCATGATGCTCTCCACGGGCCCCAGGAGGCGCTGGAAGCCGTCCTTGCCCAACATGGCGACTTTGACTTCGGTCGTGCTGACAACGCTCGCGGCACGGGGTTTGTCCTCGAGGAGCGCGAGTTCGCCGAAGTAATCTCCTGGTCCGTAGACCTTGAGCGGAGCAGGGTCGTTGGAACCGCGCTTGCGGACCTCGGCGTGTCCGGATTCGAGCAGGAAGAAAGTATCACCGACGTCACCTTCACGGATAATGGTGCTGCCAGCGGGGTGCTTGGCTGTCTCGAGGGCATCGGCAATCTTGCTGCGTTCGTATGGTGTGAGGGTGGCGAGCAAAGGGACGCTCTCGAGGAACGTCTCGTACATGCGGCGACGTTGAAACGCCGAATCCATGAGGATACGACGGAAGGTAACGCGGTCGAGCTGCCAAAGGATACTCGGGCCTTCCGCGCTCACAACTGTGGCGGCACGAGGTGCGTTGTACATCAGTGCCAATTCACCAAAGGAGCTGCCGGGGCCGGAGGAGGCGACTTTGGGACCGAGGCCAGCAGGGCCCGGTTCTGCGCGGCCAGTTGGAGAGACGTGAATGTCGAAAGAGCCGCTCTCAACGACGTAGAAGTAGTCACCGGCATCGCCTTGCACGATCACGCGAACATCCTTGGCTGGGACTTTGCGCTCTTGCAGAGCTCCGAGGACTTGAGTAGTTTGGTCATCATCAAGGTGCGAGAAGAGGAAGTTTTGGCTGACGGCAGTTCGCAAGCGAGCTAGCTGATCAGCTGTCTTGGGGTATTGAGGAGCTTTCCAACTGGAACTGTCCTCGGCGGAAGCGGGTGCCAGTGATTCGGCACTGACAGAGGTTCGACGACCAAGGTTGTAGTTGTTGGGGAACGAGGACGACTCCATGGCTGCGCCCGCGGGTGGGCTTCCGAGTCGTGAAGAGGATGAAGATGCTGCGGGACCGCCAAATCCAAAGTTACCAAATGTATTGCCTCTGCTATTATTGCTGGTATCATCGGGAGCACCCGAGGAGAATGGAGAGCGAGAATTGTCGGCCGAGGGGATTTGTGAGCGGATGTTCAAAGGAAAAGATGTCTGAGTGGGAGACGCAAGGTCATGTTCCTCCTCTTCTGCGACCGGACGCATGGTGCTTCCTGCTGCGTTTACCGCCGCGGATGAGCCTTGTGAAGTCGCGGCGGAGCTGCCGAAAGGATTGCTTCCCGGGAAGTTGCTTTCAGCGGGACCTGGCTGACTGGAGTGTCTCTGGGAAAGAACGAATTCGTGACGTTGAGAGGCGAGGCGACGCTGGAAGAAGTCACTGCAGAATTGTAGGATGTCGTTAGGTTGGTGTTTGAGAACCTCCCGGTTCAAGGCGCTGATCTCGTTGTTGTAGTCGCTTGGTAACGACATGAGGGTGTGTATGTCCAATGGATGAGTTTGAAAGGGGAAGGTGGGTGGTGAGGTAGCTGCGATGGAGGAGATGATGCTGATCTTCCACCACACCGTTGCCAAGGTCTAGGATCGACAATGGCAGATGTCGTAATTGCTGGCAGGCGATTGGTGATGAGGACTGGAAGTCGAGTAGCTGTTCTTGGGCCGACTCTGACTCTATGTGACTGGGTCGAGATAGAAGATATGGACGGTCGTGACCGCGCTCGAAGAAGGGCTCTGTTAGGTATTCGAGCTCTAATGATAGTAGTTGGCGATAAAGATGACGACGGTGATGGTGGCAGGGACAGTGGCCAGACTAGGTGTGATATGGATTAAGGTGTGATGGTGTAAAGTAGTGATAGGATGAGTGGTGATCAAGGGCGAAGCAAGTGTATGTCGTTTGGTCGCCTGTCCGTCAGTTGCGCACGGTGCGATCACAAATGGGTGGAGGAGCTTCGTTGAAATAGCAACAGTAGTAGCAGGAGGAGGAGTAGCAGTAGTGTAGTAGCTAGTTGGTCTGTTAGTTGGCGGTGGTGGAGACTCGATGGTGGAGATGGGAAAAAGCCCCGCGTTGACTTCGAGAGACGCAGGTTAGTTCAAATGTTCCGTCCAGATTAGGGTCCAACGGAGAACGGCAAGGGAGCAAGCACGTCAGAAGTCAATGGCAGAGCAGTGATTCGCTCTTCTTCGCGATTGATTGGTATTGAGACGAGGCTAGATGTTGCAGTGCGATAGACGCCGACGAAATGCTTGATGTACGAAGCCAACTATGCTGAACAGATGGTTGTTTGCTTGCATACCTAGGTACAAGAAATCATTGGTACGAATATGTGGCAGGAATGGGAGACAATGTCCACCTGGGCAGTGAGCGAACTTCGTCGTGCTATATTGATGAACGGTCCAGATTTCTAGAGTTCGGAGTGCTCCACCTGCCAGCAGCTTGCGAGTGCTTCCACCAGAATCATTACTAGGTACGTCACTGTAAGGTCGGCCAGCAGATGTTCTGTGCACGAACTACGGAGCATTTTTTCCTCTCGCAAGGACCCATCACTACTAGTATGCTGTACAGGGGTGAAACATTATCCCGATGCAAGTGATGAACGACTAGGATTGACGATGCTCAAAGTCAAATCTTCGGCCCCGATAGACCGCTCTCGGGGCCAAAGCTCTTATGATAAGGTCTGCTCTCAAGCAGCATCCCGAAGACTGAGAAATGTCCACGACGTCCACCAGGGTACTCTTCCAGCAATCATGTCAAAGCCCTCCGAGGAATTTACGCGACCAATGTCGCCGCGATGATCACACACGGCTGGTGTATATAGCTGTCATCAACATCATCACCAGCATCCGACCGGACGATATGGCGGTTCAACATTGTAGGAGAAATTTGTTCGGTCGAAGTGGAGGCTCACTACCCCAACCCCAACCCTAACATGGAAGTGCGCATCAGGAGCAGCAAACGCCGACATATACCATGATGATACTGGGCCAGCATCGTATACTCACCAATTGAAGACACGATTGGCCGACAACTGACAGGTTTTAAATCCTTTCTTTCAGGTTGCCTGACTGTTGTTCACGGTGCGATCGCTGTCACCTGACCGAGTCGAACGCATGTATGGGCGTTTTCTGGACTGTTGACTGTTGACCTTGCCTACGCCATTCCGGCCTATCCCCAGCCCTGTCCCAGCCATCTACATATACGGATTCAACGCAATGTTGGGACGACAATAACAGAGCCGCACTCGGAGGGAAGGATGAGATGCGTATTTGGATGTATACGGATGTTGAATGGCGCATCGTCTGGCGAGAAGAGATCATAACACGCAGATGTCATCGAGTCATGTGCAGCTTCATCGATTCACGGTTGTAGCGAATTATCTCAATTGTCGGTGAGAGGGGAACCATCCCGTATCGTCGAGGCGCTGTGACAAAATTCATCAAGCCTACATGAGTAGAGGGAGACTACTGCACGCAGATGACGGCCTAGCAGAGAAGACTGAGGTCTCGTGTCTTTGTATGATGATCTGGATTGTCACCGAGATATGAAGTGGAACTGGTCTGATAATAATAAGACCCGTCGAATATCGGAGAAGAAGAAAGCGACCACGCATCGCTCACGAGTCTGCGCACCTGCAGCCCTCTGCCCAATGCGCGCGCGCGGATTCCACCATTGCCCAGGTGTCCACCAATAATCATAATTTTACCGGCGACTTGACTGTATCGACCGCTAAACAAATCCCACTGCCACTAAAAAGACCTCCGCCGCAGTAACGGTTCTACCTCCTTCTGGGACACACATCGTCATTGTTTGTTTCTCAACTTCCCATATCCCAGTCTTTCGCACAGCAAATTTCGCACCACGTCGCAAACCACCTCCGTCTCGTACCATCTTCTCGAGCGAAGATCTGCATCGCTTATACGCGAGACATCGACTGGCATATCGCATTGCTCCGACATCGTTGGGTGTGCGCGCGCGCTCTGCATTCTTTTCCACGACTTCGCCGCCGATTTCCGCTCCGTGCAGGCTCTGCGCGCGACGACATCTTGCATATCATAACAACGTCCGTACCTATTCGCATAATCGCTTTGAGCCACACAGACAGATACAATGGGTAGCTACACCTTTCGCTGGTAAGTCTGTCGTTTCCTCGTCGCGAATCGGGTCCTTGCCCAGTGTGAGAGGAGTGTGAGGGTGGCGACTCTCATGGGGATGGTCCTGCGATCTTGCGTCTTCACCACGAGCATATTGCGGCTGAAATGATCGCATTTTCTTTCCCAACCCTCCAGCATCCGGCATCTCCTTCACTTGTTCACTGCACAATCAAGGATCGCAGATACACAATGCACCTCGCACAAAACCCATGAATCTCCGGCGCCATTTGAGCCCAGCACCTTTACACCTGCACATCCCATACACAGCCGCTCGCGCGGAGGAGAAGAGAAAAATCCCCTCCTGTGCACCTGACCAGCATTGAGATTGTCGTATCCGCGCACGCACTTCAAGACCGGGATCGTCCACTCCCAATGCCCACTTCTCTGCCCTATTTCCATGGTACCGCTCTGGACGGCGCCACGTGAAAAGCCCGCGCTGCTGCATGTGGGCAGACCACTCCTTGCAGTACGTTGGGCAAATCATCAATCGACCTCGTCCCATGGTTGCCGGCGACGCGGACCATGGTTGTTCCTGTGGATGATGACATGGACCCAAATTCATCTGCCAAAACGACTCTCCAATGCAAGCGGCGGCAGCAGCAAAATGGTCATCATCACCCTCCGACAAAGCTAGGACGGAATACTAGCTGGTTGGTGGCATGATGCTTTTGATGAGGATCCACATCGGCGCGAGAACAGCTGGAGCTGGCCAGATCTCTGCCTCCAGCGATTGGGGTTGATGCTCGCCGCACTGATGACTGCTGCTGCGATACTCGGCGGCGGCTTGCCCCAGCTTGGTGTGTCCGTGGCTGTTGCTATGGGCGGCGGCGGCGGCGGCCGCTGCTTTCAACGCGCGCACACGAACATTGCGGGGAAAGAGAGCGAGCGCGTGGCCTTTACCACCACTCCAGGGCTGCCCTCACAGCACCCACCTGCCCACACGTCATTGTTTGTTGGCTTGTCATTACTGCTTGTCATTACTGCTACTGCTGGGATTGCTCTCGTACAGCCACAGTAAAAAGTCGGCAGTCGAGCAACACTCCGGTGATGGACACTTCGAAATCTCGGCCTGCGTCGAAGCCGGTCTCGCTCTCCAACGGGAAGACGGGCGGAAGTGGCCTTGCACAAAGTCCGTTGGTTCGATTGGACTTTTGCTGGATGCCTAGGGAGCACAACTGTCCCTCCAACTGCAATCCTTCCATTCCTGCAACGTGGATAACTGTGGTCCTGTCCCCACGAATTGCACACTGGACTTTGTCCCGTCCAATCCGCGTCGGCGTCAAAGCCATTACTCCCTTGCCGTCGTCTTGCTCATTGCCCAGGTGCTCATCCAACCACCAGCCACCACCACCACCACTCCTCACTCGTCACACTCGCTTTCTCTCTTATAACCCATTTGCGCCCTGTCTTTTCTCGTCCCAACTTCACACGCACATATCACTAATCCACGACCTTTCCACTCAACAGGGAGCATCCCGCTGAAACCGTCTTCGTGACCGGTACCTTTGACAACTGGAGCGGAAACACCCACAAGCTCGACAAGGAAGGCTCTGTTCATTCTACCACCGTTCAGTTGGAGCCCACCACCGAGAAGATTCTCTACAAGGTGAGCACTCCCGATTGTCTCGTGTGTTTTGCACATCCTTCATCCATGCGTTGGCAAGCCGGCGGGAGCATCGACTTGCTACTGCGGCCCACCGCCAAGCGCAATTTGATCGCAGAAAGCAACATGCAAACGCGCGAGCTTGGGATCGCTGACTTGTCCTTTAGTTCGTCGCTGACGGCGTCTGGAGACACGATCCCACTCACAACACAGAAGCCGACGGAACCGGCAACGTGAACAACTTCATCACATCGAGCGACATCATGCCTTCCACCATTCACCGCACCGGACCTGGTGCGACCACTACCGCTCTGGCCGGCGAGGTGCCGCTAGAGCAGAAAGTTGCAGATGAGGTACCAGGCGCCTTCCCAGAGACACCGGCGGCTGTCGATTCGAGCGCCAATGCCTTCTCCGTCAACCCCATTCCTGCAACAGCGGGAGAAGGCAACCCCATTCAATTGGCGCCTGGCGAGCCCGTGCCGCACCACAGCACCCTGACCGATAACACCATTTCCTCGACCGCTCGCGACGATGAAGAGTTGAAGCAGGCAGATCTTGGTTCCCAGACTGTGAGCGCAGCCGTTCTGCCTGCCTTCCCTGGTGCTGGAAACCCTGTCTCGGTTGCTGCAGGAGAACCACTGCCACCACACTCCACTGTGACCGACCACACGCTCACGAGCAACGTCAAGCTTGACAAGGAATCGTACGACGCACCCGCTGCCGTTCCATCCTTCACACAAGGTGCCAGCAGCATCGACCGCGATGCTGCCACTGCGACCGCCGCTCACGGTCTTGGAACCACCAACATCATTCCCGAGTCCAGCATCGGAACTGGCAACGATGCGCCGTCAGGACTCCCAACCATCCACTCCGTCGGCTCTCCTAGCACAACCAACGACCTCGCAGGTCAGCAGCCTATCGAACCTCGCCAAGAAGCATATGTTACCGACAACGCTACTGCCGCACCTCCCAGCTCTACCTCCTCTGGAGGAATCCTTGGCGCCATCTCAGGTGGTGTCGCTGGTATCGGAGCGGCCGCAGCAGGCGCTGCTGTGTACTTGAACGAGAAGAGCAAGGAGACTACTGGCGTGGACGCCATCTCGAAGCTGCCCGAGTCAACTCAGGCAAACATCAAAGATTTGAAGGAGCAGAACGATGGCACATCAGGCGCGGCTGCGACGAGCACATCCACCGCAGTTCCTACTGAGGTGACTGACTCGCAAAAGGTAGCTCATGTCGACCCCGAAGCCGCCGCCAACCCTGCGGCCGTCTCGGAGAAAAGCGCTGTCGAGAAGGAGCTCCTCGCCAAGGTGCCCACTGCTGACGCGGCTGCTGTGTCCACTACTGGATCTGCCGCGACCGCGGTCCCTGCTCCAGTCCTCTCGTCGCAGAACAAAGCCCATGCTGATCCTGAGGCTGCTGCGAACCCTGTTGCCGTCGGCGAAAAGAGCGCCGTCGAGCAGGAACTCCTCAAGAAGGTCCACACTGCTCAAGAAGCTGGCGAGCCCGCACCCACCGTGACTGCAGCTACTTCGGAAGTCGCTCCGACTAGCACCGCCACTATCATCGGTGGTGGCACCCAGACCGTCGCTAGCACTACCCTTGCCACCTCTCCCGATGCAGCTCCCGCAATCACTACCACTACCAACACCGCCGCTCCTGTCACCGAGCACGTCGGCATCGCCCCCAACGTCTCCGCCCACGGTGCCCCTCAACTCGGCCAAGTCGGCCCCATCGCCCCCATCGTCCTTGACGCCCCGGCGGCCGCCGACAGCGCCGATGTTAGCCCTCTGACCACACCCACCGCCTCCACCGCCCAGACCGCTGCTTCCGCTGCCATGGCCGGCAAGACCACCTCCACACCCCGCCCGCGTACCAGCACGAACAACTCCGGCACGCCTAACAAGCGCCAAAGCATCATCGAGCGGTTCCGCGGCACCCCGGAGAAGAAGGACGCCACCAGCCCCCCGCTCGTCGAGGGCGAGGCTTCCACAGACGTCGGCGCGAGCGCTACGAAGAAGAAGGGTTTCTTCAGCAAGATCAAGGAGAAGTTGTCGAAGTAGATGTCGAAGGGTTTTCTGCGACAGCCGGGACAGAGGATGACGATGGGTTAATGATCTTTCTTTGGAAACGATTTCCTCTGATGGAACGAGGACGATGAATGTCTCTGGGCCTTTTTTATTCTCGCTGGGAGATCACAGAGAGTGTGCGGGATGAGTAGATGGAACGGCTGTTTTCTTTTTGACGAGATTAATACCATATTGCTTTCCTTTTCGGAGATGGAAATTTACCGATCTTTTTCGTCGATACATATCTGCTGGCTCGATCTCGCTACGACGTTTCGAATCGCCTGGGCGTCGAGATGAGTGCTTGATCTACAGGGCGCCTTGTCAGTGGTGCAGTATGTTTGAACCACCCAAATCCCGCGGACATCTTCCACTGATATGTCCAAGACGTCTTGATACAGTCGGCTTCTTCTTGGGGCGTATCGATCTCACGGATCGGATCGCGGCGTCGTGGTGCTGCAGCTGAGACACGGATGTACAGTGTCCGCCATACATTCTTGGACGCCCGTTTCCTCTAAGTCGAATCTTGAATGTCAAGCTGCTATTGCTGGACCTTTTTTGCACGCTCTTTGAACGTCTCGAGGTCGAGATGGACATAGCGCGCGTGGTCCAGCTAGGAGAATTCGGACGACGACGATGGTGACGCGTGAGTGTTTCTGGACTGCCTGCCCGGACGCTGCAGGATTGTGAAGTCATGAATTGGCGAATAAAGCGATTGACTACCATGATCATAGGCTCTCGCCCATGTTCGATCTGGCGATCGCGATGAGGACGGACGACGGTGTTGCAACGAGCATTTCGATCGACTCGAGAATCGTCGCTGCATCAACTTGGTACTTCGGTAGAGGCAAGAGCTATCCTTCTACGATACACTCGCGAGATCAAGGCATGGAACGAACGGATTGCCGTCCTCGCAGACTCATCTGTGGAGACCACTACTTCGTGGAAACGAAACCCGACCACTTGATCGTCCTGGCTGACGGAGATCAATCGATGTTTCTACATGAATCGACGAATGATAGCGTTCGCGCAACGCCAATAGTTTAGGTTCGGTGGTCAGCACCTATTCCTTTGTGCATCTGAAAATTCGACATATCGTCCATTGTGAGGCTCCTGTGTCGCCAAGGGGAGTTTGGTTCGCGAGTACCGCGCAGAGCAGAGAAGCTTCAGATCAGCGCCGTAATCTCCGGGAGCAGAGAAATCTCCCTCCGCTCCGGTGATCTCGAGACGGGTCGTGATCGCGGGATGCTTACATTGGCGTTGTAGGTACGGATGTGGTACTGGTGCAGAAGGCGAAGGATTTCCTCTGTTCAGCTGCTGGAGTCGAGCTCTGCACATGGTGCTGCTTGCACCAGAGGGGGTCAAAGGCAGGCGTGGGACAGAGATGATTTCCATTTCGACATTTGATGGCCTCCTGGTCAATTCTATCCTGGAGACCTGTTTACGTCGATAGATCAATTCGTGTTCTACCTGTGCTTTCGAGTGCCAATATTGTCGGCAATGCGTGCCGAGACGAGCGGGAATGCAGGGGCAGTGGACAAGAGCAGGTCCCGTGCCGGGTCGTACCTTATTCTATTATTAACGCTTACTCGGGTTCTGCCCGGAAGATCGGCCCACGTCGCCGGGTCAGATGGTTGGCGTGAGTGCGACTGGGCACCGCGGTGAGCATGGTGCCAGTTGCATGCCATCAGCTGTGCAACACTTATGAGTAAACGAGCTGAGAGCAGAGCGATGTTGGAGGCGAACTTATCGGCACCACACTGAGGGACGCATAGAAAAGAGCGAGCATGGTCGGCGCTAAAAGAGGGAAATCTTGCAGACGCGGACACGAGATGAAACACGCGCGGGAGCATGAGTTTGTCTCATAAAATTCGTCATTCGTAGTCTTCCACAACAGAAGATAACTGATCTCCTCGTGCTATCGAATCCAACATGATTTCTACAATCTCCTCCTGTCCTTGCTCCACGGCATAACGCAGAGCGTCAAGGCCATTTCTATCCGCCGCTTTGGGATCTGCTCCGTGTTTGACAAGAACCTCTACTATCTCTTGATTACCAGATTGCACAGCGACGTGTAGTGCTGTGCGGCCGTCTGGATCCCGCTCGTTCACATGACACGCGCCGCGACGGAGTAGCAATCGGACCATGGACTTCTTGCGGGTTTGAATCGCGACGTGAAGGAGAGGTACGTTCGGTCGGGGACTGATCCGACTCGATTCTGAAGGCTGTATGACGGATAGCCGTTCGAGATCTGTTGTGGAATTTGTCGCCGAGCTCCCTTCTGAGGAGATATACGCGTTTGTGAAAGGATTGTACTGCAGGGAGACAGCCGAGGATGGTGTCTCTCCGTTCGGAGGAGTGATGGAATCGCTCGAAAGCAGCCTTCGGTGCCTGAGCCAATCATCACTCGTCAGATCTCCCGACCTTGAAGGCTGGTGCAGCGGACGAAATTCCTCCGAACCGACGCTCCCGGACTTGAATGCCTTTCCGTGCGTGTATTCTGCAGATGATGAAAGCATTGCTGTAATATCTTCCAGCCTCATATCAAGCGAGTGCGAGAGTTGTGGCGTTGCGGGGAAGGGATATGCGTCCTGCGCGTGCCACGGAAACTGCACCTGCTCGAAGCCGATTGAAGACGGACCCGCAAACTCCGGATCAGGAAGCATTTCAAGTTGTTGATGATTGTGTGGCCGATCATCATCTGTGCCTTCTATAGCACCAGCGAGGTCAAGATCGAAGAGATCACCGATGCCGGACTGCTCTGTTATCGTACCAGCATTGTTCTTCTGCTTTTCTGACGAGGAAATGTCAGACTCTCACCTTCGCATTATTCTCCATATTTAGCGGCTGCGAGACCTCACCTCGAAACTTTTGCTGTGCCTTACGGTTCTGTAGCCTTCGTCGGGTGGAGACCGCTGGCTTGTGTGCTACATCGACAGGCGGATTCGACATTGCCGCTCAGACATTACCATGTGCGTGAGGTGGAGCAGACGTTCTTTGGAAAAGTGACTGAGGGCAGATCCGTCTGATGTCTTGCTTTCAACCATCGCAAGCCACCTTGAAACAAGCTCTGGTCAAGCCCTGCATGCTGTGCGCCGCAGGTGTCACGAAGGAGCTGTACCTCGCTTTTTGTAGAGCAGGTCAGCACTAAAGTGGAATGTGCAGATCGCGCCAGCGATGCTTGAAGCTCATTGCAGTAGAGTAATATTGTGAGTACGTCATACCGTATCTGCCCATTATATCGCATGAGATGGAAGACGCAACCTCGCTTGGTCGAGTAGATGTCACTGCATCTCTGTGATACGTAGTAAAATGGATGCCAAGTGAACTCCACAAATTTAAGCGAGGCGGGCTTTCTCAGGTCTCTCTCGTCAGCCCTGCATTGGCGAAGGATTGCGATCGACAGCACTGATCTTGTATTTCCCGTACGATGTGGATCTGTGCCAAGATGATACACCAACTCACGGTGTTATCCCGTGCCAAAGCGATGCAGTCAAGGTTCCGAGGTCAATGGCCGGTGAGGAAACGTTGGGAGCTCAAGCTGAGTTCTGGATGATGTCGATCGGAAAGGGCGCCGACGGGGGTGGCCGGCCCCAATTAGGCAAACTTTATGAAGATCTCGATAGCGTGATTCACGGATGCTGCCCTAAATCAGCCCACAGCTGAGCATCTAGCTTGAAGTCCTGCACGTGCATGTTGTCCGTTCGGCTGAAACACCGCTTGTGTAGTGCTTACAGGTATCACAGGGCTCCAGCTTATTGTTCCAGCATGCATTGTCAAGACTGTGTGAATCTCTCAACGTCTGACTGCATGTTAAGAGTGATGTGCCGTCGGATCCGAGCTTATCTCTCGGATATGACCTTTGCGTTTGCATATTTAGGGTTCAAGAGACACAGTGCCTTGCCTCGATAAGGGCACTATACGTGGATGTGATAAATTCGAGACTTGTACGTGTGTATTTGCCTATCTATGTGTGTATCGTGCATGTATGCTAAGAATCCCATATGTGTACCCATGCATTTGCCCGTCTACGCATTCGCCGAAAAGAACCAAGCGCCCACAAATCAAAACCCCCAACAAAAGAGAAAATCACCCAAAACACCCACCATCATCCAACGCCGTCCCACGGATAAGCACATGTCAAGGAATATGCAGGTGTCTTTTAGCGTCGGCCACCGAGCTTGAAGTACCCCTGCCACAGTCGTATCAGCTTACCTTCAGGGTCGTACTTTCGTGCAATGCTCTTGAGTCGCTGATAGTTCTCTCGCCCGTAACCCTTTAGGACTTGCTGATCGACGCCAGCATAGTTCAGGTAGACAAAGGGGGTGTAGACGTTGTGCTTCCGAGCCACATCTTCGAGATCGGCAACAAGCTTTGTAGTAGCAGAATAGACTAAGTCATCGTTCTTGGCGTTGTGCCACAACGTGGGGAACGAGATCATAATCAAAGCACCATCCTCAGCCTTGAGACCGAATGTGTTCCCGCCGTTCCTCTTCATTCGCTCGAGTACATTTGTGGGAATAGGCTGAACGAGGGCACCCGGTTGAACGCTGTCTTCCTTCGCATCACGGAAAAGGCCATTGTTGCGCGACTCGAAAAGAGCCATAGTCTCTGCAAAGAATGCCGGTGGGAACGATGCTTTGACCACGACATTAGACCACGTCCAACGACCACCGTAGGGCGTGGAAGTGGTCTTGAGGAATGTCGTTACGGGAGCGGCGACGGTGGTGTTGTACGTCGCTCCGGGAATGCGCTGAAATGGTTCATAAACAGCAGGAATACTGGTTGGCGGCGATGGGACTGTGGCGTTCAAGAGGCCGACGTTAGTGGTGTACTGGCTGGTAGCTGTATCATAATTGATGCCGACATATGCCGTTGAACCCAGTTCTTTGGGCATACCGTTAATAGTGAGGTTCTGGAATGTGGAAACGACAGTCGCATTAGAGCTGCCAGGAAAGCCGAGATTGTTAGCCCAGATATCTCCCTGCTCAAAGGCGAAAAGATCGAAGCGAGTGACAATGCCGAAATTGAGTCCAGCTCCACCTCTGAGCGCCCAGTACAGGTCATTGTTCTGCTCTGGCGATGCGTAGACCAGATTTCCAGATGCAAGCAAGACTTCATAGCCAAGAACGTTGTCGCATGCCCAGCCGTAGACGCCAGAGAAGAATGAGATCCCACCGCCAATCAGGAGACCCGAAACTCCAACGTTCAAGTCTCGGCCTCCTACGACAGCAAGGCCCATAGGCTGGATGATATCGGTGACGTTGCCCCATCGATTTCCGGGGCCAACAGAGACCATCGAACGATCTGCAGATACAGTGACGTTGTTGAGATGCACCAAATCGATCGTAACGCCATCCACAATGCTAGAGCTTCCTGCGACAGGATTGTGCCCTCCACCTTTCACTGTGAAGCGATAGTTTCCTTGAGTCAAAATCTTCATGATTGACGATAGTGTTTCGGTATTCTTGGGCTCCACGAAGCATCGTGGTTGGGTTTCCTCTTGCTGATTGGACCAGTATCCAGTCGATTGAATGTATGCCGTGGAGTTAGGATAGGCGACATCCTTGGGGAAGACGCTCGCTAGAGCTGTACACTAGAATGATGTCAGTCAGGAATGAGAAAGGTTGGCATGGAGAAACTCACACCATCCCGGATTGGAAATGGGCGGAATGAAGAAGAGTTTGCAGCGGCTGCTGCTGCAATGCCGCCAAGACTGCAAAGCAGCACAACGTTGGAAGCTGCTACCATATTGAGTGACCGAGGAGATCGATGTAGGAGAAGCTGTGCAATCTCTGAGTGAGTATGCTCGATGGTTTACAAGATGATTCGAGGCACAAGAAGGTCATCGTCCTGACTACTTATATCTCTGCCATCGACCATTATGCCCCCATTCTAGGACTGTTCGCAGTCCCTCAGCTCGCTTACGGATAAATTTAGCAGACCAACGACGACTCACCGACTGGCTAATTCCGCTCCGCTGACCATGTGTGAAGGACACATCCTTCACATAATCAGGGATCGGGCCATAGAAGGGCGGCCGCAAGCTGAGCCTGATGAGATGCTTAGCATGGGGGCGTCTTCTCGCTTACTGTTGGATGTCTAGGCGCAGGACTCGAATAACCACGTGCGGACCACGCGGGACGCGTGGTCTGACGGAGGGCAGGATCGCTTATCGATCGGAATAGAGATGAGAGTCCCAGTAGTCAACCACGTGAAGGCGGTGCCTGCGTGTGATGTTACTTTGCGACCCCAACACTAGTGACATTCTCACCTTTGCCTACATGTGATATTACTTCACGGCCACCACAATAGTGATAATCTCACCTTTGCTTGCGTGTGATATTACTTCGCGAGTACGATGGTGGTAAATATTCTCACCGTTGCCTGCGTGTATGTTACTCTGCAACCACAACAGTGGTGACATTCTCACCTAGCCCCGATCTGGTGGCTGTGCCGGGCTCTCGGCACCAAATGCAACATTCCTGATGCCCAGCGAGCCCGATGGAATGTGGCGTCTGCGAGCGGCTTACGATGGCTGCCTGATCCCCTGCCTGAAGGATTCCAAATTAAGCGAATTGTGTGGAAATAATACAGATATAGAATCCTGCAGCTTAGCGAGCAGCTCAGCCTTCAATTGCCGACAAAGCGTGTTCTGCGCCAACTCATGTGTATCTGACGAGATACGCTACTTCCAGATCGTCGTGAGGAATGTCGTTACTTACACGCGATTGGTCAAAGACTACGATAGAACCACAGTGACTCTCAGAACGTTTGCAAACAAGTGCTGGAAACGCTAGCTTGTCGGTAAACCACCCGGTAATATTGAAGGAGACATGTGGCATTCCATTTTGAAGGTGCCGATTAAACACAGAGAAATCGGGAAGTTCCAAATTTCAATTCATTCATGTTATCGCAGTGTTTACTCTATGCAAATCGAGGAGGTTTTGCGTCTACCACGGGATCTCCTCGCGAGTGTCCACGTCGAAGAATTTTCCAGATGTGCTCTCGACAGTCGCAGGGTCGATCAGAGCGATGATGTTCTTGGCGCTCTGTTCGCTGGATGTCTCAGGAAGTGCAATGCCAGCACCGGTAGCAGCTCCGATTCCCATGTCGGTGGCGACGAATCTGCGAAATCAGGAATTAGTCTCAGTGCTTCTATGAAGGAACAAATCAAGATCCTGCTGGATCATGCATAACTTACCCTGGGTGGACCGCGAAGGCGATGAGAGACGGGTTGCCCACGCTGAGAGTCCTGTGCGTTGTGTTAGTCAGGTCACCATTGTATCGTCCTCGGCATGGAACGTACTTAGTGAACCAGTTCAGGGCGGCCTTGGAGACACCATAGGCGGCCGCGTATGGATAGAAAGGAAGAGGGGCGGCCGTCGAAGCGATACGGGTGGAGATGGAAACCCACTTCGGCGCGCTAGACTTGACCAGAAGTGGGTGTGCTGCTTGGTAGAGTGCCAAGGGGCCCACAGCGTTGATGTTGAAGCTCTCAGTGAAGGCCTTTGGGTCGGCAGACTCAAGAGGACCTCCACCAATGGAGACACCTGAACTGGCAATGACAATGTCAATGTGGTCGACACCTGCGGCCGCGGCTTCTTCGATGGCCTTCTTGGGAGAAGTGAAGTCGGTGGCCTCGATGCCAACCACGATCAAGCGAGAGCCACTTGCTGCGGGCAGGCTCTTCGCCTGTGCAGCCTGTGCACCCTTAGGGTCACGGACCGAGCCAATGACGATGTGGTTTGGTTTGGCGAGGTAGGTGGCGGCCAAGGCCTTTCCAATACCTGTGACACACCAGTATTAGAGCCAAGATCCAGCGAGCGAGCTCGGCTGAGGAAGCGAGCCAAGACATACCTCTACCGACGCCGGTAACGAGAACCACTGTGGGGGAGCTCATGGTGTATGATGTATTCTTGCTGAATGGGTTTGCTTGCTGAATGTGTATGCTGAGAGCCAATCACGGTGTGAAGTTTGAATGTTATCGAGGATGGATGAATTATCAGAAAACCTGCAGAGAGCACCTTATCAAAGAGACGGTGGCCAACTTCTTGCTTTGAAATCGGATACATCAATTATTCAGCGCTGGTGCTGTGTTGCGGCGTGGTTTGCATTTCGCGAGCAGGTTTCACGATCTACGCACAATGATGGCCTGGGATTCAGAGGAACACTCCGGCAGGCACACCTGCATGCGCCTCGCCGAGCATACAAGCCGGCGGGCGTGTAATCGTTCGGCGCGCGAACGCACGTAATCCCAATCCTGCGTCGCACGGCATCGCATTATTTCAAGGCAATCTTGATTGTAATCATTAGAAATCTGCTTAAAAATCCTCGGAGATAAGAAGCCCTGGCTATTCATAAGCAATTAGGCTGAGGTACCAGGCACGTGCGGTATGCACCTAAGCAATAGGCGCCGGGCCTTGCAGATTAGCTCGGCGATCCTGATATGCACATAAGCAAACCCCCAAGCCGACATGTCTGTTCGCGTGGCATGATGACCGCGACGTTGTGTCTGTCCCAGCCCTATGCCCTCTCGACTGCAGCGTGTATTATCATGGTGAGCAACTTTGCATGTTTGGCGTAATCAGAATCGTCCATAGACCATTGAAAGGTTTCCTAAAATTACTTGTGCATAGCCCTGAGCTTGTACGCGCCGCAGTCCCTTTCGCGCTGTGCCGCACAACCAATCATCATCGCTGCTATCCGTTGTGCTACTCTCCAGAATGGGCATCACGATAGCAAGCACGGCCGCCCTTGCGGGCATAGTCTTGTTGTTGACTGTGACATACGTGCTCGGTCTTGCATTCTATCGACTGTATCTAAGTCCGCTTGCAAAATTCCCCGGGCCAAAATGGGCAGCCGTCACGAGCTGGTACCAGAGGTATTTCGACCTCATCGCCGAACAACATGGAGGGCAATTCCCAAAGGAGATCAGACGAATGCATGAGCAATACGGCCCAATCGTGCGGATTGCACCGGACGAGCTTCATATCGATGACCCAGAGTATTGGCATGAAGTCTACGGCAACAGCAGCACGGCAAAGCCTATAGATAAGCAAGCAAAGCTTCAAGATCGATTTGGCCTTCCTGGCGCGATATTCAGCACGCCCGAAGCCGAACTGCACCGCACGCGTCGACATGCTATGGCTGGTTTCTTCTCTCGCCCGAATCTGCGCGAAACGCAAAGCCGTGTCAATGCACTCGTGGAAAGGATGTCACAGCGTATATCGACAGAGTATGCGGGCACCAATCGTGTTCTGGACGTGGGAGAGATGTTATCGTGCCTGGCGGTGGACATTGTGACGGAGGTCTGCTTCCGACGTTGCACCAATTGCATAGAGGCCCCAGACTTCAAGGCACCACTTGTCCTGACAGTCATGACCACTATATGGATGAGCCAATGGAGTGCACATTTCAGACCCGTGATTGCGTTGATTGAGAGTCTTCCGGATTTCGCTGTTCTCAAACTCCTTCCCACACTGAAACCCATCCTGGATCTTCGCGTCAGCATCAGGAATCAGGTCCAGCAGATACTCTCACAGATGAACAAACCCACAGTGGGAACCAAAGATTTTCGGGGCTCCGGTCAAGATACGATTTTTGACGAGATGCTCGCGTCCAAGACTCCGAGCAGCGAGCTTACCCATGACCGTCTCTCACAAGAAGCGATTGGTCTGACCACCGCCGGCGTAGAGACCGTCAAAGCTACCATGACGTATGCGATATATCACTGCCTGGAAGATCCTGCCGTCGGCGCACGTCTCAAAGCGGAGCTTGTTGAAGCAATCCCGAATCCGGCCGTCATCCCGCCTTGGGTAGAGCTTGAGAAGCTCCCATATCTCACTGGCGTGATCAACGAGAGTAGGTAATCTGATGCTTGTCTTTTGAGCGCCCACACTGACAAACTCAGGTTTGCGCATGAGCTACGGCACAGTACAAAGAAGCCCACGCATCAATCGCCTGCATCCAATGCAATATAAAGAATGGACGATCCCACCAGGCACAGCTGTGGGCATGGACTCCTACCACATGCATAATAATCCAAAAGTCTTTCCGGACCCGTTCGTGTTCCGTCCCGAGCGTTGGACTGGGAACCCCAAGGGTCCGAATGGCGTGCAGCCCTTGACGAACTATTTGACGACTTTCGGTGCTGGATCGAGAATTTGCGTTGCGATGAACTTGGCATACATGGAAATTTTCGTCACACTCGCTACAGTTCTGCGACGCCATGAGTTTCAGCTATTCGAGACAACGTCGGCCGACGTGGAATTCGCGATCGATATGATAGCGCCGATGCCGCAACGAGATAGCAGAGGCGTGCGGGTGACTGTCGATGCATGAACACGACATATGCCCTATGTCTATCGCGTTGGTCGTCTATCGCGTTGGTCGTCTATCGCGTTGGTCGTCTATCGCGTTGGTCGTCTATCGAGTTGGTCGTCTATCGCGTTGGTCTACATAGGCACGTCTCTATTTATTTATCACGTCCGTCTTATAGGGATGGGTCATATCGTACGGGGCAGTCCGATGACTCATCTGACACTGTTGCTTACCGATGACTAATACTCGACCTGCTCCTTTTGCCTCGATCGTCATTGTCCACCTGCGCATCACATGGTTTTTATCAAGCTGTCGTAGGCCTCAAGCTGTCATGCCCAGAGGGCTTCTGCAGTCACGTGATTTTGCCTTCGATCTAGCTAATCAGAGGCGAGCTTCGCGCTACTCTATACTATCGTCGCTACCGTATCACCTGTTGTAATGACCTTGCCTATCCACCAATGAGCCGTCAGGACTTGATTCAATACTATTTACATACAGAGCCGGCATCAGCATATAGTCCAGCTGCCAAGGCCTATTGGCCGTTGGACTGAGGCCCGCCTGGTAGCTGGGTTGCCTCAGGCACAGAATGGTGATGTCAACACAAGGACATCACACTGTGCGGTGTTGACACCTGCATGCAGGTGTAGCCAAGATGGTATTGGAACGGTGCGCCGTAGCCAGGCAAGACTTTGCGTTATATTGATTCCCACAATTTTGGTCTTCGGCCAGACGAACATGTTGTCGGGCATGCCATATCGCATCCGACCATGCTTGTCGTGTTGTTTAAATGCATGATGAGTGATAGGTAATTAAACAGGACTTGTGAATTGCGATCTGCGTGCGCCGTTGATGTTAATAAGCGAGGGTGCATCTTTGTGGCGCAAGGCGTCCCACTTAAGACTCGATGGTAAGTGAGCATATGCCTTTTGGATAGGCATGGTGACCTCTATCACTGCCAGGTTTCCAACACTTGATCAATCTTGGGTTTACCAGGACAAAATGTTCCGAAGGAAAGAAGTACGGCTGCGCCACGGACCGCCCAACGGTGCCCGGTCTTGCTGACATGCATAAGCGCAGAGATCGACACTGCGCATAAGCATTTTAGTGTCGGCTTATAAACTATCGATCCTGGCACATGGCTATGGCTGTGTATGAGGATATCGGGGAGCAGTAAGCATGGGCACACCAGGATCCATTACCCGAATATTGTCAATACAAGAAAGAAGCCAGCACGTGGTAATTGCCGGTCGGCTGACTCAGCCAGCATATTACACAAATGCTTTATCAGAATGCATTACCTAATGCTGCCCTCGTTTCAAGCGCTTGGAGACGTAATCAACCCAGAACAGGAGAGATTTCTAGTGCATACGAATTGTCTAATGCTTCACGCCATTCTTGGGTGGCATCATCCGATGAAGAAATTCCGCTTGTTTCTCAAAGACCTCCAGAGATCCCTCACCGGTCAGGATGTCCATATGTGCTCTGTCCTTGATCGTCACAAATTCCTTGTGTCCAGAGAGCTTGTCGTAAATGAGCGTTCTCTGCAATTCAGGCGGCGAAATCTCATCATTCTCGCCGGTCATCATCAACACTGGCGTAGGGTCCACGAAACCCATGAGTGCCATCGGGCGGAAGGCGGCGATGTTGTAGTAAGTCTGGAGTGTCGTCCGAGGTATGAAGGTCGGCTCAATGGCGGCATGACGTGTGATTATGCCCAGGACATCCTCTTTCTGAAAACCGACGCCAAGTCCTGCAGGTTGTTCCCCCGTCTCAGTCAACAACGGCAGATACATTGGTGCGTTACCGGCAAGTTGTGATTCTCGATCTTTCATACACTTGGCCAAGACTTGCTTCCACTTGGTAAATTCCCAGAATGTGGTGGCTGCGCATGCGACAACTGCTTTTGCTCTTTTATCGAGGGCCGCCGCACACAAAGCGATCGCTCCGCTGAAGGAATAGCCCCAGTACGCAATCCGATCGGGGTCCACCAAGTCGCGACGATGTACCTTGAGGTAGGTCAGAGCATCGTGGTAATCTTCCATGTTCTTGAGAGGTTGGTTGTCGTTGCGAGGCATTCCATCGCTCGTTCCAATGCATCGCGGATCGTAACCCAAGACGGTGAATCCTGCCGCATTCATATATTGACCGGCTTCGAAAATGATCATATCCTTCGTGAGATTGAATCCCGGAGTCATGATAATAGCAGGACCTCGTGGAGGGCCCGGGAAGAGCCATCCTCGGAGTGTGAGGCCGTCGAAAGTCTTGAACTCAACATCTTCTTTGTTCGACATCTTGTGAATGATGGTCAAGGAGCGCGATCGTGTCGAACCGGTAGACGTGAATTCGTCCCAGAAGGAAACGGTGGTAGATACCTCGATGTAAAGAATGACCAGGGTGCTGCAATCGAGCGCACGATAGTTTGCTGAACGTGCTATAGATGATAGTATCATGTCGCAAGCCATGTGAAATCATGTGTAAGCAGCTCTTACATGATTACAATGCCGAGGTTCTCCAGTACATATGCACGTAAGCCGACTTGGGAATGATCATCCAGGTCACCGACAGGAAAGCTGACAAACAGCACAGAGAATCGCAACAACAGCGAGTGATCAACATTGAAGTTGCGGGTAAGCAGCCTTGGAATCTGACCCGTAGCGTTTGCCGGATCTTGATCCTTGACATCTAGAGATAACGATTCCATTGTGGAAAGATTCAAGAAGGGGTACTTGCAGTCGTCCCTAATTCGTCTCTAGTTGGACGATCGCATTCACCACTAGATTGTGTCTCATCACACTACTGATTGTTTACACACAATGGCGTCCGTATCAAGTACTTTCTCGGACATCGACCCTAACAACTTCACATCGAGCGCCAGTGAGAGATGCTCAAGTGACCAGGATGTCGTCCCTCAACCTCGTCGTGAGACTCAAGTCCCAATTGCAATCATTGGTATGGGATGTCGACTTCCTGGACATAGCACATCCCCTACCGCACTATGGGAGCTCCTCGAACGAGGCGGCGTGGCGAAGAATGAACCACCATCATCAAGATTCTCGCTGGCTGGCCACTACGACAGTGCCAATCCTGGTCGTCCCCGGACGATGAAGTCGCCTGGAGGCATGTTCATCGAAGACGTGGATCCAGCCTTGTTCGATGGCCAGTTCTTCAACATCAGTCGAACAGAGTGCATTGCTATGGACCCACAGCAACGTCAAATACTCGAAGTAGCTTATGAATGCCTTGAAAACAGTGGTATTCCGATTGAGACTCTCAGTGGCACGAACACCGGTGTCATTGTGGGAACCAACTTCATAGGTAAGATTTCAGCCTCCGTCTTCCATAGAGCTCTACTAATAGACTCCCTTCAGATTATGGTAACATCCAAGCTCGGGATCCAGAGAACCGAGCCGAATCAATCATGATCGGCTTGTCACCAGCTCTTCTCAGCAATCGCGTCAGCCACTTTCTGAATGTACATGGTCCAAGTATGACTGTGGACACAGCATGCTCAGCGGGACTTGTATCCCTAGATGTCGCCTGCCGATACCTGGACAGCTTTCAGACAGACTCTGTCTTGGTTGGAGGCGCGAACTTATGGCTCAGTCCGGAGCACAACGAAGAAATCGGCATGATGCACGTCACGCAATCTGGTTCGGGAAGATCAAAGAGCTTCGACGCTTCTGCAGACGGATATGTCAAAGCTGAAGGTGTCAATTGCTTCTTCTTGAAGAGACTCAATGATGCAGTACGGAATAACGATCCCATTCGTGCTATCATTCGAGGTACTGCAGTCAATGCATCCGGACGAACAAACGGCATTGCCAATCCTAGCTCAGATGCACAAGCTATGGTAACAAGGCAAGCTCTGAAGAATGCAGGTATCAAGGAAGAGGAGTTTTCGAAGACAAGATACCTCGAGGCTCACGGCACAGGTACTCTTGCTGGAGACCCGATCGAAGCCAGAGGTGCTGCATCAGTATTTGGCAAAAGCCTCAATCCTAACCAGGAGCTTATCATCGGCTCAATCAAAAGTAACATCGGCCATTCTGAGCCTACGGCCGGTCTTTCTGGCTTGTTGAAAGCCGCCATGGCCGTCGAGAAGGGCATCATTCCGGGTACACCAACATTCTTCGCACCAAATCCGAACATCGACTGGAAGGGTCTCCGCCTCAAAGCCAGCCGTATGTCGTTGCCTTGGCCCAAGGTAGATGCAGATAACATCCGACGAGCGGGTGTTAACTCGTTCGGGTATGGAGGTGCCAACGCCCATGCTGTGGTCGAGAACGATGCTCGAGGACTCTCTCGACATATCTCTTCGTACAAGCAAGTGACAAGCAACTTTTTCGATGACGATGATGAAGACGAAAATAATTCCAACGCGGATAACAGCGAAGGAGGTATCCCAAAGCTGCTCTTCTTCTCGGCCAACGACCAGCCGTCCCTGGATGAATATGTCAAGAAGCTCAGCTCACATATCCAGAACCCTCTAGTTTCGCTTGAGCTGGACGATCTAACTTTCACTCTTTCCGAACGACGAAGCAGACATTACCAAGGTGCTGTGTCCATCGTGCGCTCGAATCCACAATACATCAACAAAGAAACTTTGATTCGCGGCAAGCGTATGTCGACGGCACCGAAAGTAGGGTTTGTTTTCACAGGCCAGGGCGCCCAGTGGCCCACCATGGGCGCCGAGTTGTTGAGAGACTTCCCATTAGCTCGCAGAACTGTCGAGCACCTCGATACTGTTCTGCAAAGCCTATCAGAACCACCGAAGTGGTCGCTGGTAGAGGAGCTAACAGCCACACGAAGTGTGGAAGCGCTTCGTCTGCCTGAGTTCTCGCAGCCTCTGGTGACTGCGTTGCAGATCGCGCTGCTTCGTATCCTGGAAGACTGGGGAATCATGCCCGTCGCGGTAGTTGGTCACTCGTCTGGAGAAATCGCTGCCGCCCATGCTGCCAATCTCTTGAGCGCTGCCGATGCAATTAAGGTCGCATACTATCGAGGGCAGTCCTCAAAGAAATCGCCTTCAAGCGATCGCGTGGGTATGCTCGCCATTGGAATTGACGAAACCACCCTCGCAGGATACCTGGAAGCCAAACCTAGCAAGATTCAAATTGCCTGCTACAATAGCCCCAATAGCTTGACCCTCTCAGGACTCACATCAGAGCTCGAGGAGTTACGCGATCGGATCCAAGCCGATGGCCATTTTGCGAGACTGTTGCTGGTAGATCTCGCATACCATTCAAACTTCATGGCTGAGATTGGTGAGGTCTACGAGGACATGCTTCACAAAGATGGTCTGTTCGACCAAGCTCGGCAGCCGACCGCGAGCACGTCGGTCGCCATGTTCAGCTCGGTGACATCGGCTGTTGTCGACCCACAACATAATCTGGACGCAGCTTATTGGAAGCAGAACATGGTCTCGCCAGTCCGGTTTGCGTCCGCCACCGCGGAACTGTTAAAGCAAAGCAATGTTGACTTCCTCCTTGAACTCGGCCCAAGCAATGCTCTGGCAGGTCCCATCGCCCAGATTAAGAAAGCCCTTGGTAAGGAAAGCCAATACACATCGACACTGAAGCGTAATGCGGACTCCACTCTGCCTATGTACGAGGCTGCAGCGCGACTATTCCTCGCAGGTCACCAGAGCGTGAGCTTGGCAAAGGTGAACTGTGTCAATCCGCAAACGTCCAAAGTCATCATCGATCTACCAAACTATGCATGGAACCACTCGACACGTTATTGGCACGAAACTCGTGCGAGTCGAGATTGGCGGTTCAAGAAGTTTATCAATCACGACCTTCTGGGCTCGAAGATCAGCTCACTTGGATGGAATGCGCCTGTGTTCAAGAATACCATCAAACTCGCGCATCTGCCGTGGCTGCGAGATCACCGCCTGGGCACTGATGTTGTGTTTCCGGTACGTTACATGCCTTCCTTACTCATCGCAGATCTCAAATTTCCGTTTAATCATCGCGAGGTGAACCCATCAGCTTACTAATCTGTTAAACAGGCAACTGCCTACATAGCCATGGCGGTGGAGGCTGCGTATCAGACGGCAATGGTTACGAAATGGAAGCACCAAGCCCCTCCTCAATATCGATTCAAGCTTCGGGACGTCAAGCTTCTTCGTGCTCTTGTTTTGACCGAAGAGGTACAGACTACCATTTCTTTGGCACTCTCGCCGCTCCGAGAGAGCTCAAATGGATCATGGTACGAGTATCGCATGTGCTCGGAACAAGAAGGTGTCGATGTGGACACTGTCCACTGTACTGGTATGATCTGTGTGGAAACAGGATACACGACTACTTCCAAAGTTGTCGAGCCTTTGGAACTAAGTACAAGCGCACGACAATGGTATAAAATTATGGCCGACATGGGCTACAACTTCGGAGCGTCCTTCCGGAAGCATCTGATGGTTGAATCTACGATGGGCCAGCTACAAAGCCGATCGACAATCGATCTTCAGCCTCCTCCTTCTCAGCCCGAAGGTCAATCATGGTATCCTCTTCACCCAGCCGTATTAGACGGATGCTTTCAAGCAACGACACCCGCGCTGTGGAGAGGTCACCTACCCCAGGCGGTAGATCCAGCTCTCATCCCCAAGGCTATTGGTAGCATGATCATCGAATCCGGAAGTGCACACAAATTGCGCAAGCTCGCAGAGGGTGTTGCATACGCATCTGCACAATATCTCGGTGCCGGAAACGTTGATCATGCTCGCAATTACAGCACGAGTGTCGAGTTGCACGACCCTACCGACGGTTCCCTTCTATTCAAGCTGCAGGGTCTCGAATGGGCTGAGATGGAGACTAGCGATGAGGAAAAGATCCCACATCAATTCATGAATGTCCGTTGGGACGCTGACATCGATCTGCTCATGAGCAAGGAGCAAGCGCTGAGCAAGGCTTATTTGAATACCAAGACGGTACAGCAAATCATCGACCTGGTGGCTCACAAGAGCCCGTCCCTCAGTATCTTAGAGGTCAACCTTAGCACACTCGATGGCTCGAACTTGTGGATGGATGAAAGCGAAGCTGAGTCCGACAGATCCATTCGAGCGGCAAGTTCGCAGTACCATTTCGCGGTTCGAGATCCAAAGACTTTGATTCAAGCGCAGGAAAAGTTCAATTCTCGAAGCCCACATCCGCAATTTCATCTGGTCATGGACGCGACCAAACCTGCTTCCATTACCGGGGCAGACAGCATCGACTTGGCAATCGTTAATCCTGGCCAAGAAGACAATGGTGATCTTGCTCAATTCCTTCAGGGCTTGGCCCTCTCTATTAAGGACGGAGGCTATTTGATCTCTCAGCAGCTGCCGCAAGTCGAGTCTCTCGGAGAAACAATTCACTTGGACAGTGGCGTAAGCATCTGTCGTGTACAGAGACAGCCGAAGTCTGAGATCTCGATCGAGGCTGTTGAGGAGGCTCCTGTCAGAGTTGTTACCCGCGTCAGCCTACTGAACACTGCCGCCCAAGATCTCATTTCCGACAGTCTCGCAAAGCTGACCACAGACCTGGCAGCGGAGAAGTGGACGCTTTCAAGCAGTGCTCAGCCACTTGAGGACATAACCTCCAGCACCAATGTTGTAGTGGTTCTTGACGAAATCTTTTCCTCGGTAATGGACAACATCGATGCCGAGCAATGGTCTCTGTTGAAACACCTCGCCGCAGTGCAGCGACCAATGTTGTGGGTGACAAACCGAAACGCTGATCCTACTCGAGCCGCTGCCGTGGGATTCCTGGCCACGATCCGTGCGGAGGAGCAAGTTCCTTTCTTTACACTTGACGTTGAAGCTAACTCCGGACGCGCGACGATTGATGCTATTGCTGCCTGCTTGGATCGGGTTTGGAATCAGACAACCGCCAACAAATTCGACCCCAAGATAAGTATCGATTACGACTTCGTGGAGCGCGGAGGTGTCATCTCCGTCAGCCGTGTCTACCAGGATGGCGACCTTACTTTCAACCAGAGCAGCCATGTCAGCGAAAGGAAGACTGAACTCATTGATATTCACAAGAGCGAGCTTTTAATCCAAGCGCGCTGTGAGAAGCTCGGTGATTTGGATTCGGTGCACTTTGGCGAAATAGATGCGAAAGTGTCGGCCTTACCCAATGGCATGGTCGAGGTGGAGATCCATGCTGCTGGAATCGGCTACGAAGACTTGGCATCTACATGTGAGTATCTGCCCCATGTCTTATTGCTAATGATCTTCTCAATGCTGACACAGTCATAGTGGGTTCGGCACCCGGCGATGAGACTGCACTAGGCTACGAAGCTGCGGGCGTTATCAGCAAGATATCCGAGGGCGTGAGTGGGTTGGCAGTGGGTGATCGTGTCATGGTGTTCGAAAAAGGCTCTTTCACCAATCGCGTTCGTGCACGTCCTGCTCGGATCCGCCGCATTCCCGATGGAATGGCATTCGAGGATGCAGCCACCATTCCGTTGAACTACTTGACCGCGCTTCATTCTCTCCTGGATCACGCAAATCTGACAAAGAACAAGATTATCCTCATTCACTCTGCAGCGAGCGACGTGGGTACTGCTGCCGTGCAGATTGCTCAATCAATCGGAGCAGAAGTATACACGTCCGTCAGCACTACAGAGGAGAAAGAATTCCTCAAGTCAGTACTCCAAGTTCCTGAGGGTCGTATCTTCGACACTCGCGATGCAAGCTTCGGCGAACTTATCCTTGCCGCGAGCGAGGGCAACGGAATGGATGTGGTCTTGAACTCCTCTGTTGGGGCCACGCTAGACGAATCATTCCGAATTCTCAACAATGGTGGCATCATCCTTGATATCGGCAAGAAGGATGTTTTGGATCGCACCAATCTACCCGTGTCTTCCTTCGACCGGAGCAGCTCATTCAAGACCATCGACTTCACTCCCGAGAGCGCATCTGATGCTCTGATATCTACCTTGATGACTCGGTTGTTTGAATTGATCGACAACGGCTCGATCAGACGCATTGCCGCAGCGCACAGGTTCGGATGGGATGACATTGCCGGCGCTCTTCGCTTCATTCGGCAAGGAAAACACATCGGCAGAGTCGTTCTGACACAGAATGACGAGGTGAAACTTCCGGTAAGTACCATACTCTCGTGGCATCACTGTGAGAAACCAAAGCGAAAGCAGAAAGGCTGACATGATTAATGAACAGGTCCGACGAGCTCCAAAGGCACTCAACCTTCGCGCTGACGGTTGCTATTTCATCGTCAGCAGTCTTCGCGGTCTTTGCGGTGGTCTCGCAATCTATCTTGCTCAACAAGGCGCCAAGCATCTTGCGGTCATGTCCCGCAGTGGCTATGCTGACGAGAAATCGAGATATGTGATCAAACAGATTAACGCATTGGGCTGTCACATCGATCTCTTGATAGCAGATGTGACAGATGCTGAAGCTGTCACCAACGCTATGCAGAAGACGACTGCCCCCGTCGTCGGCATCATACAGGGTGCCATGGTCCTTCGGGTAAGCTTAGTCGTTCGGCGTTGCCAAAGTGTGGTTCACATTAAAGCAAAATGAAACTAATGGATATGTAATAGGACCGACCCTTCGAATCTATGACCCTTACCGAATATCACGAAGCTTTGCAGTGCAAGATCCGTGGCACATGGAACCTGCACAACGCAGCGGAGTCTCTGCAGCTGAAGCTCGACTCTTTTACCATGCTCTCATCGCTGTCAGGCCTCATCGGCCACGCAGCTCAAGCCAACTACGCGGCCGGAAATGTCTTCTTAGATGCATTCGCCGCATGGCGTCGTGACCGAGGACAGCCGGCCTGCTCTATCGACCTGGGTATTGGCGAGGATGCCGGTGTCATCGCCGAAAGCGCCAAATTGCAAAGCTCGACGGAGAAGGGAATGTTCCGCAGCCTTAACGACGGTCAATTACGCAAGATTCTCACCTTTGCGATGCTGCGACAACAGGATATGCCAGCGGCGAACAACAATACAGTGCTCCATGGGTTGGGCTGGAGTCCAATGGTCACGGGTTTGACCTTCCCACAACCCCTCGACTCCGTTCTCAAGGCCGACGCCCGATTCTCTCCTCTTTTCAGCAACAATGAAGGTTCCAAAAGCCTGGAACCAAGCGGCACGAACGCAAACGCCGACATACAGGCATTCTTCTTGCTGCTGCGGACTGCGACCGCGGAGCCCGCCGCGAGACTCAAATCTCTCTGCGACGTAATCAATGGATGCTTCATGCGCATCTTGCGACTTGCAGAGCCTATGGATCCTGAACGACCAATCAGCGTCTACGGAACGGACTCTTTGGCCGCGGTTGAGGTGCGAAATTGGATCAGGACGGAATTGGGCTGCTTGGTGACCACCTTGGATATCATGAACGCCACGTCTCTGAGGGCATTCTGTGAGAAGATCCTCACGAAGCTCTCGGCATCGGAGACTGCTAGCTGAATTTGTAGTTGGACATGTTAATAGAATTCGGATAGTTTGATATTTGATTTTAATGCCAGCCATGATTATTTAGGAATTGCTGTATCCGAGCCGACTGCTACCTCCGTTCTTAGTTTGGGAAATGCGTATGTCTATGAACCGACACCAATTAAGTTATCGCGCAGACCGCTGCCCTCTGAAGAAGCAGGCTGGACGTACTGTCGAGACGTCAGAAAGTGCTCTCGGAAACGGAGGTTATTCCTGATCCATTCGCAGGTCCAACTCTGGATCAAGACTGAATGATAATACCAATGGCTACGCGCAGAGATATACTCGCCTGAGACATGTAGCTCGCGACTACTTAGAGAAAGTAGTCAAGCGATTGTAGACCATATCCGAAGAATTTCTCGAGATAACCCAAACCCTATTGCGGGAATTTGGGTGTCCACATGGGGAAATGCTTTCGTATGATGCGTGGCAGCAGCCACGACCAATATCTGACCGCGTCCAATGCGCTCGCTACCGGAGGCCCATGTCGCGTCATTACAGTATAAGCGCACTCCTCTAGAATATCGTTCGTTGTCAAGAAACTGCAATCTGTGTTCTTCGCGCGGAGTAGGTAAACAGATCCCGGCCAGTCAATCATGGCGGCAGACTACATGGGTAGCCAAGGATATTTTACTCATTGGCATTCCTGTTCATAGCAGATCCATCGGGTTTGGTAAGCCGCAAAAGGAAGTAAGATACATGAAGTGTCTCGCGTTTGAGCACAGGAAACGTTTGCTGGAAGCAATTCAAGATCGGCCAAAGTTTCATGATGAGAGGTCCGCGCGGCTATCCATGGATCACAGACTGTTGACATGGTCAGCATTCTGGCGAATACCTCATTATGCTCTGGACCGCAACGTTATTTCCACTCCTGTACCGCAGTCAAGAACGAATTTCAATGTTTGAAAGGGTTATGAAATTCCTGCATGATCGTCATAGTGAAGGTCCTTCATCGCCGACCGTTTGCTCCAATTGAGCTCACAACCACTTGTTGATACCACTAATTACTCCTTGCGGAATTGCCGCCGGCCCGCAAACACCCCTTGATGTTGGAAATGCTGTAGCGCACCCCTGTCTCTGGAAAACGTGGTCAACAGGAACGATGAGAGCACATTGATCTACAACACAGTACTCACGTAGTGTGATTTCGATCATCGATGCTGTCTGCACAGTGACAGCCATTCTCATTATGCTGGGTTTCCAGCGCAGGTCAGGTCAGGTCTTGTCCGCCCTGCCAAGAGCGACGTCAAAGTGAACACTCGTCATCGATCGTGTTGAGGAACTTGGCTTCTTCTTAGGTGTCCCTGGTGAGAAGGCGATATGAGGATAATTGTGAGTACTTAGGTGTACTTCATCCTTGCTGTATTTGCATGATGCTCAGTACGGCATTGTTCCGCTACATAGAATAATTCCTGTCATCGGGCAAGCAGCGCGACCCAAAGCCTGGCGCGCACCCAACTTTCCGGTACCTTGCACCAAAACCAGAGGTCTTGCGAACAGCTGGCGGAAATTATTCTTGGTCATGCCCTCGTGATGCCTTCTAATCTGTCATCGCCACTCGAATCTTTGAAGATTGTTCATCGGCAATTCACGACACCAGGTGTGCAAATATTTACTATGGCGAAGAAAGAAGTCTGACCATATTACGATCGTCGCGTGAACGGTTGGTCCGACAGGCGAGACGGCCGGACGGCGGCTTCAAAGTCAATCACGGTTTCCCTGTTATTTGCTTGGTCTTCGTTCTCCAACCAATGGGCATGTGCTGGGCGAACCCTTTTTCATGTCGAGTTAAAGTTTGGAGCCCCTGTGTAAATGGGTGCATGAATCGCGTGCTGATACTTGCAAACGTGGGTCTCGTGCGATGGACCACTGATATGACTTGGACAAACATCCTCATCCCAGAACATTGTACATGTCCTATCCTTGACCGATGTCTGCATCGTACATAGTATTGATATGTTATGATCGTGATACTTGGCCAGCCGCTGGAGAAGGGGAGATGTATGATGTATTTGAAACGGTTTTATGGTGGAGACTGGGCTTTGTCTCCCGCGTGATTGCAGGCGTTGGTTCCATGTGCTGTCTCACGGTCTCGAGCGTCACAGTAGAGCACACAAGGCCATTGGCGATTCTCATTGACAACAAGAAACAAGGCTGGGCTTTGTTCTCTCCTCGTTAACTTCTGTCTTCCAATATCTTCGAGTACGCGCGCGCGACGGATGTGCTGGGAGATGTTTGCTCCTCTGCATCTCTCTGTTTGTTCTTCATCAGGGCCCAAAATTCCACCCCCCCCAAACGCGCACGCGCCCCTTGGGAAAAGTTTCCCCTGACGATGACTGTGCTGTGCCTGACTTTGGCGCGTCCCGCCCGCCTTTGAACTAGCGTCTCCCATTGCACGCGCTATCCACCACCACCACCACCCGCCTTTCTTCAATGTGAACGGGGTAGGAGAGAGTCAATTCATCGGGACACCAGATTGCCTCTCGACACTCTCTTTCTTGGTTCCTTGTCGTGTAATCAGCATCGTATTGTAATTTTGCCTCTCTTCCACTCGTTGTATTGCTATCATACTCTTACCATACGCCCCAACTTGCGGCATAATCCACAGCGACGAAGAGCTCACCACTATCTTCGCGATAACACATCTACATCATTCCTTATCGCCTTCGCCTTCGCCTTCTCACATCGATTGGAACTGCACCCTCATCCGTCACAACCGAGAACGTTCTATCCGCTTGCCGATACGACGTTTGAACGGACAACGCCCTCTCGAGAAACGGCCTGCTGGGAACTTGCCTCTTCCTCGCCTCACAATTTCTCTCGACAAGCCTCTCACGGAGTGGACTCAGGAAATAGTCTCGCATAACCACTCGAGTGTTGCCCACTTCATCCGAGAGTGCGCCGTTGAGGACTCCATAAGACCCGATTCGCCTCCAACCTTGTACCGGTCGGTCGCGTGGGAAAAGCAACGGTGCTGGTTGGTTTTACAAGACAGAAAAGCGGGAAAAACTCGAGAAATCATGCAGCTGCCTGACAACCACTGAAAAGCGTCTCTGCATCTACGTCCGTTATCATTGACCTTCACCCTGCGTGAATTGTCACACAGTCTCTCTTTCCCTGCGTGAGCTTGCGTGCGTGTCTCGCTCTGTCGCCCGAGAGACAATACCCTCGCCCTCCACCATACCCTTTGTTTGCCGTGTTTGCACCTTGGCCGACGCTTTCGACCTTTCACACACAGCACATGTCGCTCGTTGACGAGCTTGACACTAAATCGAAATCTCTGGCAGCGAAGAACTCCGGCAGTTCCAATATCCTTACCCTATTCCCATCTGTAATCTCTCCAAGATGCAGCAGCACAACGACACCGTCATTTCGCCCGCTCCTCAGGTCTCGCTCAAGTCGCCTTTACCGGAAGTGAATCAAACAATCTCGACCTCGACTAAGGTCACCTCCGCCGTACATCATGAGCGAATCCCTTCGGTCGTCAGGATCGCCCCAAAGAAGGAGGTGGACGAGGATGAGGAAGACAAGGTCGACATCAAGCCTGTCATGACCGAGAAGACTGCAGTTTATGAGGATGAAAAATCATACATGACTAAAGATGACCGATTATCTCTAGCAGATAGCAAACACGTCTCATATACAGCGGACGAACCTCTTCGAGACGATTCAGAGCTGGAGGAAGAAGACGACGACGACGAAGAGGAATTGGAAGAGGAGGAGGAGGACGGAGAAGAAGAGAGTGAAGAGGACGAAGAGGAGGAGACAACAAAGAAGACCAATGACGAGATTAACGAAAAGGTCGAGGCCCCGAGGATCGAGAAGCACAGCGAGGTTGAATCCGACAATGAAATTGACGCGGAGCCAGAAGCTAGCGAGATCAAAACCGAAGGCGGTGCAGAGGAAGCGTTGTCAGAACTCGATGAAGAGGAAGTAAGAGCCGTTACAGCAGTGGCATCATCGCAGATGTCAGATCACACGTCTCTGCACGAGTTGCCTGCTGTCCACAACGATGTCGCGTACGGGATTGCCACATCGCCTCGCTCATCGATCGCCAGTGACAGGAGATCAATCGTCTCCGAATTGACAGAGTCCGAACTCGGCGATTCCGCCGATGAAGATGATACTGCCTTCACCTCAAGGGAAATATCCATCCGGTCATGTACACCGAATTCGGACAATCTGGCTACTCCCACACCTACATCCGAAGCACCATCTCTCTACATCCAAGCTCATCGTGGACACGACGATCGATATCTCTCTGACAGGATAACAGACGACGATCCCTGCGCGAGACCTGTGTCTCCTCTAAATGCCGAGGAGCTTCACCACCTATCACTGGATAGTATGACATCCATCACGCTGTCCGATTCCAGCTTTGATGACGATCATCGTCTTGCCGCTCAACCAAACGAAGATGTGCTGGCCACTCCTCGTGTTCAAGGCATTGGTCATCGCCGCAAGCCGAGCAGCCTGGATATTCTCCAAAATACCTGGTCCCAACCTCGTCGGCAAAGCACCTTTTTCGACAATGATAAAGACGTGGCCCTGAACGGGTCCATGTCGGCTGTTGACGCCGAACGCGGCGCTTGGCTCAGAAACAGCGTGGATGGCCGCTCTTCGCCGCTTCTTGTGAATGTTGATACAATGAGCAATGCTCACCACCAGCCACCACAGGAAGTTATCGATGACATTGCAGAATTTGGCGAGCTCGTCTCTGCCCGACCTGGATCTACTATCAGCCCATCCTCTTCCGTTTCTTCAGGTGGTGGCCCCTCTGGTGGTGTCAACTGGCTAGCCCTGGACGCCTCAGAATCGCAAGAGAAGACCGACCGCGACCTCCCGGACGGAGCAGAGGACGACGCTGCAGCTTTTCTCCTTGCCCGCCTCGAACAGGAAAATGCCAAATTCACGGCTGATCCTAAGTCTGCTGTCCACCAGGCTGTTGCTCGGGCTCGTGCTAACAGCATGCGCCCCAGTGTCAGCCAACTCAAACGCCTCGTCTCTCAGCAAACGGGAACAACTCCATCAATCCGGTATAGCCATGCTAGCACGGCCGACGCCCGCTCCATACTCGAAGGCTCGGTCGCGGGAGAGCACCAGATAACGCAGCCTCCGGCCATGACTGAGCTCGAGTTCTGGGCTGCGCTCGTACAGGATTATCCATCCACTGCGGTGCGCCTGCCTACCTTGACCACGACGAAAATCCGAAGCGGTGTCCCTCCCCCTTTGCGTGGTGTGGTCTGGACTTCCATCTCTGGAGCACGAGACACCCACCTCGAGGCTGCCTATGAGAAACTCTTGGGTGAGCGAAGTCCTTATGAAGGCATCATTAACAAAGATGTCGGTCGTAGCTTCCCAGGTGTTGAGTTGTTCCGTGATGCCGAGGGCGAAGGGCAAAAGATGCTGGGTCGCGTGTTGAAATGCTTCTCTCTCCAGGACGAAGAGATTGGGTACTGTCAAGGACTGGGTTTCCTGGTGGGACCGCTCTTGATGAATATGGGGGAGAGGGAGGCATTTTGTGTTCTGGTCCGGTAAGAATACTCACCACACTCCTTCACCGATCGAAACGATATTCTGACATACGCTTTCTAGATTGATGGATCACTACTCACTGCGCCCTTCATTTCTTCCATCACTTGCAGGACTGCACATGCGCATCTTCCAGTTCTCGTCTCTCCTCAAACAACACAACTTCCAGCTGTTCCAACATCTGACCGAACTCGGTGTCGAGCCCGCATATCTTTCTCAATGGTTCCTGTCCTGCTTTGCAGTCACTTGTCCACTACCCATGCTCTTCCGCATTTACGACGTCATTTTCGCCGAAGGCGCTAACGAAACGGTCATGCGTGTCGCCCTCGCACTCATGCGACGTCATGAAGAGCGCATGCTCGCTTGCCACGAATTTGAAGAGATTATGCAGCTTCTCCTCGGCCGCGAGATTTGGGACTGCTATGGTGGCGACGCGGATGTGCTGGTGGACGACTTTACATCGCTCGGCGAAATTGTTACCTTTGCTCGCCTTGCAGAGCTGGAGCGTGATTTCGAGACAAAGTCTCCAGGAGCAGTAGGGACTAGTGCAGGTTTCTTGCCAGATGTTCAAGCAGCAGCCTCGCGTTTCCTCGGACGCCTGTGGGCCCCTGGTGCTCCATCTACGGCAAGCAAGACGAATGCCACTTCGATCAAATCTGCTAATAATCCTCTCTCGCCACAGTCGGCGGAGAAGGAGTCCAGGCCTACCGGTCTGTTCGGCCGACAAAGCAGCTTCCTACGCCGGACGCCTAGCAAGCAAAGTATGAGCGCTGGAACGGAAGTCAGCCCTAGTGATGACAGCGCCTCTTCGAGTGGTGGTCGTTCTATGTCGACAGCCCCTACGGAAGCAGACGGCTCGTACATCGATGCCAATGGTATCCTTCGCGAAAGCAGCATGGCGGACAATATGAGTCTCAAATCGAAACCCGAGTCTGTAATGCCCAGCACACCAGGTCATCACACCCGGGAGGAGCAGGAGCTACACGGTCAGATCGAGGACCTCTTGACCGCTCTTAGTGAGATGCAACGGGAGCATGCCCAACTCGCGGCCATGCTCCAGCGTGAGCGTGAGGACCGCAATGAGGATCACACAATTATGCGTCAGGTTGTGACAAAGCTACGCAAGGACAGCTTTGGAGGCAATGGTCGCGACGCTTCCCAAGATGATCGTCGACGCACCTTGCCGCCCCCAGCGCGTGGTATGCATCTTCAAATTGACACACAACAGCACCAGCAAGCTAAAATGCGTCCGCTGAGCGTGGGTGGCCAGCCTGCATCTGACTCCGCTATCAAACTTGTTGACCGTGGATTGACTCCGCCAGAGGAAGAGCCCAATGCCCAAGACGAAGATGAAACGGCGACTCTTGTAGAAGCCCTTTCCACACGCTTGACCACTCGTCTGCGCTTTTCAACCAACCTGGAGACCAAGGCGCAGCTCCGAAGCACCCTCGCAAGGACCCGTGAGCAACTCGCGTCAGCTGAAATGCAATCACGCGATCTCGCTGCGCGTTTGCAATCTACCGAGGCTGCACTCGATGCCTTTCACGCTGACTCCGAAGACCTTCGCTCTGAAGTAAAGGAGTTGCGAACCCGCGTCAACGATGACTTCCGTGCTCGCCAGCGTCTGGAACATCAACTCGGCGAGGCCAAAGCATTGGCCCGCCGAAGAGAAAGACGCGGGGTTGCTGGAGAGAGCCTTCTGTTGTCATCATCCGCTGGCAGTGCCGATCCATCATGCTTTTCGCCTCCGCGACTGCGCAGAATGGAGACGAGCCCTGATGGCAACTGGTCGTCGGCCCGCAACGGCAGTGTCGCGAGCTTACCTGCGGTATCGATCGTGTCTCCCACAGGAGCAACGAGCAACCACGGAGGCCTTCGAGAGCTGAAACTCGTCCGCCGAGGATCTGCTTCAATGATCCCTGCCGCGAAACCGCCTTCGCGCAGCAACACTGCCAGCCTGCTCAGCAACATCCTCTCTCCCCTGACCACCGCGGTAAACGGCGAAGACAGCAACAAGTCGTCTCCCGTCACCAGTCCCTCCGCCCACAGCCTTCCTCCTCTACCGACCATCTCAACAACGTCCCCCATCACACCCACCTCCGGCACACAGCCCCAACCATTCTCCTTCAACCAATCCGCCGCCCCGCTCGTACCCTCACCTCGCCCACACGCCACACCCGCCGGATTCTCCCGTCGAACCTCGTCCCTCGCCGCCCGCGATCTCCTAGCTGTGACCACCGGTCCGCAAGGGACTCCGCTCACACCCCCGCCCGCCGAAGAAGACGCCTCCCTCCTCCTCGAACTAGTCAATGCGAAAACCTCCGAGGCTCAAGCACGCCAGGAAGTCGACGAGCTGAAACGTGCCCTCGCCGTCGGAAGGCGTAAACAGGAACAGGAACTCCGTGCTTTACGCGCTGAGATTGAAGTGCTGAATCGCAGCGCTGCTACTGCCACAAAGGGTCGCTCTGGGGAAGAGCTCGTTGCGCGAACGGCCAGTCTCACGTCGAACTCCGCGGACGGTCTCGGCGAGGATGGTACTGCGACGTCTTCGTCTTCTACCGCGGTTGGAGGAGAGGATGGCGCGACCACGGGTACGCCCCCTGCCGCTGCACCGACTACTGGAGGGTGGTTTTGGAACCGGAGGACGCCGAGTACGACTACGGCTGCAGTTGCGAAATGATTTGATTTGAATTGCAAAACTGGGGAACATGTCTCGCAAAAGGATGGGTTTCTATTGGAAATATTGTTGTCTTCATAACTGTGGTGCTGTATCGGTGTGCAGAATCTTTCACTCTGGAAGTGATGATTCCATGCCGTCGCCACCGCCGCAGCTGCGATGAGGACGAGAGGATCTGGCTTAGAATGATGAAACTTTATTTTCTCGGGATGCTGCAGAGCTTAAGAATAGTCTACTCCACAGAATGATGGATTCCTCCTCAAGCCATTTGGCGTTGAACCTATACCATTTCAAATCGACCTGTTGTTCAAATCCATTTGCACCCATCTTCTCCACGGGCAAAAGGCACCGAAACAACGTTTATTCGTAGAGGGACAGCAAACTCAGAATGTGAGTTGGTCATGCACGGCTTTTGTGATCGATGGGGTTCCAAACGTAGCCTTTCCTTGCGTTGGCCTAGCTGGACAGATCCTGTTGGAATGTGGTGATACGTATGCCAGGTTGGCTTGTGATGACTTTGGCGAGCGTTGGTTCGTTGTTAGCGCAGGCATTGACCAATATATATAACAGCCCTGGAGGGCCTTTTAGCTCCGACTTTGAATACTGGCCGCCGCTACTGCAGGTGCTTTTTACTATTGTTGGAATCTCTTCGTGACCAATAACCTCGTCTCGCTCTGAATCTCAAGCTACATCACAACAGAATGACAATTGACCGGGACCTAGTAGCAAAGAATAACCACTGTTCTCTGCCACTCTAGCTTTCGCCGCTCTTGGCTCTGCATCCGATGGTGACATTCTTTGCCAGGCACGTCCTGTCATGCGTCCCATCATAACGCGCGACGCCGCCGTATTGACAGAATTTCTTCGTCTCGATAATAATATCACTACGGACCACAATGGCGTCGCAGGCGTTGAATAGGAAAGTCCATCAGTCATGGAAATCAAAGGATGCCGACCCTGAGGCCAGAGAGGTAAGAACTTTGACACCGATCTTGGATTTACAAGGGATTTCCCATTCGCGCAGACAGAGCAGTCCCCGATCTTGAGATATGCACGGAGATGAGTTCTCGAAGACTCTGGTCGCACGAGAGGCACACTGGATCAAACCTCATATATCGTTGGCTACTAGTCTTAGCGAACATGCCAATCATGCTTCGATGGGTTTCCTACATATGTCGGATTTCTGACTCGGGATGTAGATGACTGCCTTGCGAATTATGGTGGCATCCTTGCATACGTTTGTTAATGGGAGGGGCGATTTGTCGTTATTGGTCACGAAAATGCCGGCGCTTTATCACCAGGTCTCGGTCTGCAAATGGCGGCGGGCATGTTCATGAGAACCGAGTTGATATAAAGTTCAATTTGATTGGCGCTCGGGACTTAGTACATATCGTGACTCACCCTCTTTCTCTCTCGAGAACACAAGAAAGTCCATGGCTCTCATGAATGTAGATTTCCTTGATTTAAATCTTTCCTGCATCATTCGACAAACAGTCCAATGTCATCAAGAATATACTGTATCCAGCCTGTAAGATAAAGAAAACGAGCCATCACGACAGCGCACAATTTCTTCTCTCCCGCATCGATCCAACTTGATACTGTCGAACGTGATACTTCATACTTCCAATTGTGAATTGGAGAAGGAGAAAGGAAAATCGATCTTACCAGAGTCAGAGTTGTAGAACGCCAGAAGTGATGTGTGGAGGGGAATGCACTTGATACGATCTGTGGCCTCAGGCTTCTGGTTCAAGACTGATACGCGCGCGTCGGAGAGATGGATCCGCCACGCGTACTCTCTCCCGCTCGGAAATTGGCGAAGGGCGACGACGACGACGACGAAGAAGATCAGAGATCCACCAGTCGTCAGTATTAACAGTATTACAGCCTTGCGAGTGCGCTAGGAGTGAATGGCACCGTCTTCTTTCGCGCAGACCAATCACAGCCGGAAAGGTCTATATTGCAAAGGTAAGGAGGAGGAGGCCGCTGCTTGCTTGGCTGTCCTGTCGAACAGCCCTGTGCAGGTTGGAGACTGTTGTATTTAAACCGTGAGACATCTACATCCAGTGGTAGAAGTTTTGGGGGCCTTCCCTTGTCCCCCTACTTGATCATTCAACAGCAGATCCCATTGGCGATCGCACACGAACAGTGGCCGGATGGATTCCCTTCTGCATGTTTGCGGCACAGTAAATTGCTATTGACAGCAGTAGTGGTAACCGAGGACTGCCTTGTGAGAAGTATGTGTGTACAGTAAAATATGGAAAACGGTTGAAAGAGAACCAACATGGAAATGGCCCCGATTCGTCCATCCGTCCCGTCCAATCTTCCTTCTTTCATCCAGAGCGATTCTAGTCTCATGTGCGGCCTCGTGGCCCCTTGATGAGACGTGAACTAGCGACAGCTACTGTGTGCACACGTACAGCGGCATGCGTTACAGTAGCGAACCACTTGTCGTCCATCGAATCGCAGCCCAGTCAAGAGCTTCGGCGGATGATAAATCAGAGAAAGCGCTTGGTGAGAAGAAAAGGACAGAGAGGTCAAACACGTGGAATCTCATCAAAGTCGGGACGAACTTCTTCAGGGGATCTCTTATTAGGCCCCAGACACGCTGGATGGCGACTGGCAGAACTGCACATATCTCCCGCTTTTCTGGCCTTTGACTGATATTGTGTATGAGATTTGTTAGGCACTCACGGAGGCGGTGATGGTCCCGATTGCAGCTACATCTCCAATTCTTTCTAATTTTCCGCCGCAATGTGTCTGCGACGCCGAAGTGGATACTAAAAATGAATAGTCGGGGTGATAAGAATAAAGAAAGCCGCTGAGGTGAAGAAGGAACAGATGAGGACCCTGAGTGATTGATTGTACGGATTCCACTGTCAGAAGAGTTCATTGTGTCTCATCCATTCCACGTCCTACTTTGCCGCCCGGTGTGCTGGCGGGATTGCATTCTCACCCATTTTCCGCCCGTCCATTTCAGCCCACCAAAACGATCGTCGCCCGTTTCTGCTGCAGTTCGTTTCCAGGTTTGGTTCAGCTTCGCCTTTGCGATCATCCCGACCCTGCCATTTGACGCTCACCACCACCGCCACGTGCAATCAACATCTTCACGATCACTACGCACGCCTCTATCGCCATCGCTGCGGCCAGCGCGGACAGAGAGACACACTTCGATATATCACTCGGACTTGGAGTCCCTCGGCACGAACGTCGCAGCGCGTGCGCCCAGTCTTCATTCGCTTCATGTCACTCGCTACCAGCCCGATATCACCTCCGCGACGACACCTGATTCCCATTCGAGCGGTCTCAATAGCACTGCAATAAGCCATAGAGATATCAACTGATGCGAACCATCTGAGATCATCTCTCGATCTCGCGAAAGGCAGGCACTTTCAGGAGCGCTCCAGCTCGGCGGAGGACACCTCTTTGCGACGGGGCTTTCGCAAATACAACTTCATCTGCGCAAAGGCGCGCACAGATTCATACAAAAAATGGCAGTCACCAGCAGGAGTATGACGGCAGGTTCGTGAAAACACCATGGCGTGGGGAGGAAAGGAACATGACCACTAATATCTTACAGAAGTCGAACGCACACTCCGGACAATCTTCAAACGATGTGTCGAATGCCCTCCTGGACTTCCCGACTGTTTTCCCTGCCCGACCGGTCAACAGTGCATACTCATGACCGCGACTTGCGATGCGTGTCAACGTGCGGTCTGCTCGGCAGATGGAACAGACGCGCCGGCTGCTCAAGGCCCAGGGATTGGCCCTATCGCCGGAGCGTCCGTCGCAGGCGTCGTGGTTCTTGCAGTAATCCTCTTTGTCGTATGGAGATTCGGCGTGCGAAAGAGGAGACAGCGACAAATGGAATGGATGGAGAATGAAATGCTCTCGCAACAGAAGCACACACCAGTCATCAACACCATGCGTGGTGACGCGGCATCAATACGGACTCGCGCCTCAGTCGCGGGCAGCTTTCTCAGCCGTGCCAGCAATGTCATCCAGATCGCCTTTATTCCTGGCGTCATCAACCGAAGCAATGGAGGCTCAAGTCACAATAGTCTTGCGCCCGTGCCGCCGATTCCTGCGCAGTACGCCAACAACAAACCGAAGAGCCCTCTCGCCAACGACGGTGATTTCCTCCTCTTCCGACCAGGAAGCACATTCTCCGCGACGTCGTCACGATCCGGTGTCCGTGACACGCAATACACACAATACACGTACGGCAGCCGTCAATCTATCACACCGTCTCTGGCGCGCTCCTCCATGGCTCTGGAGATCTACCGCGACGAGGGGACTCCTCCGCCTATGCCGGCGACCACCATGCTGCGTGCAGCTCCTCGAATGGTGTCGGTCAGATCTACTCCTGGCACCACTCCTAATCCCAATGGCACCTACGACAGCCCAGGCAATACACCCAGGACAGGAACTTCCGCCACCATCGTCCCGCAAGGCTTCGGTTCCTCGCCACAACACTCCCGCCAACACTCCCGTACCCATAGTCGACGCAACAGCAGCATGAGCCTCTCGTCCAACAAAGGCAAAGGCCGCTTCCCCGTGCGTTCCGCCAGCGCCGATCTGACCATGTCACCCCCTCCGCTCTCCGGCCGACGTACGCCCACCGTCTCTTCCCCACTCATCACCACCAACCTTGACTCCGAGGACGACGAAGGCAGCAACCCCGGTGACGACGACGACGATCACGCCCGTGCCCGTCAATCCCTCCTCCAACCCTCCTCCGCGACGACCCGCACCGAGAGCGGAAGTCCCACCTCTCCAATGACCCACTCCTCCTCCATGCGGCCCATGAGCTCCATCATGATCGCCAACAACCCTTACACTCTAGATCCGACTTCAACCTCATCCTCCTTCATGCAAGGCGGCGCTTTCCGCACCGCCAGCAACCCTCCTCCCCAGCCCATCACCTCGCCCTTTTTCGACGCCTCCGACCTCCCGCCCAACTCCACCCAACCTATCAACATCCACAACCCCGCCTCCTCCCAACGGCCAAACCCCTACGCCAACATGTCCTCCGCCGTAGCCTCCACCTCCCCTCCGAAACGCCACGTCGGCGCCGCCAAGAGTTTCGGCGGCCTCGGCGCCGTCATCGAGGAGGCTGCCAGGAAGGGTTCGATGCCTTCGTCTCGAGCGGGCTCGGGACCCGGGAGCATTGTCGGTGTTGGAGAGACTTTCGTCGGCGCGGGAGCGGTCGGAGCGAGTAGTGGATTGAAGAGGGAGAATGGCGAATCGCAGCGGCAGGGACCGTTCGGGGATGAGCATGAGTTGAGCTCAAATTGAGCTGAGATGGAGTTTGAGGGTCTATCTTTGAGTGAATGGATGGGTTCTTGGGATTTGAGTTATTTCTGGGCCCGTTCTCGGGATTTGGGGCGCTGTAGTGTTTCAAGGCGTTTTATCAATGGGTCGCACGCACTGCGGGATGGCCACTCGGGCAGTGAGCAAAAGGGAGCGGAGAGAAATATTTCTTCTTCTTCGCTCAGAACACAGTATAGGGGAGGAAACATCGCCTCCCGGGAATTCTTTCTCTTTCCATTTCCCCCTCGTACCAAATGGGAACGAGCGGGACAGATAGCTATATCCTAGAGAGTGGAAAAAGCCTCTCGTCAATTTTTGGAAACCATTATTTCATCCTTCTCCTTTTTGCTCCTGACATCTCCTGCGATTCTCCATCTCATTCCAACCCCTTGTATCCAAACCAGGGAGAACAAACAAACAGACAGAAAGACAAACAAACGAACTGCTCCTCTGGACGGCGGGCCCGGGACATGCAACGAACCCACCCAGCGCCCAGTGACTTTCCCCTTGCGTTGCCCTCGAGCAGGTTCATGACGAGATATTTCCAAATCAAACAGAACGTGGGAGAGCAAGAAAGCAGGCAGCGGAAGAATGAAGGGATGAAAGGATGAAAGAAAGGAACAGCTAAAGAGAGCCATGTTATTCATTTCACCGCGAGTGAAAAAAGCCCTACTGAGAGGCACACATACACAAATGCTAAACAATCGTGAAAATCCCACTCGTCCCCACAAAAGGCGTCACTACGCCCCCGATCCTCTTCGCGTCGCCGTAGTACCTCAGGCGGTAATGGCCGCTGAGGGCGCTATGCGGCGTGGGGTGCTCGCCATCGGAGTCCCGCTTGGCTTTCCTCTTCCGCCCACTCAGCGACGACGCGGAATCCCTCCTCCGCCTCAATTCCGTGCGGAGCGCGTCGCCTCCTCCCCCGGGGAGATCGTAGCCGCCCTCGAGACGGCCGTGTTCCTCCGCCGTGAGGAGGGAGGTCCCCTCGTCCTCGTCGTCGGCCGCCGCAGAGAGGGCCGCGGTCTCCGAGCGGCGGGGGTCCTCCCTCCACCGGCCCGTCTCCCAGCCCGTCTCCCAGCGGATCTCCACGATGCTCGTGCCCAGCGCGGTGGAGGACCGCTTCCAGGCGTAGACGAGGCTCCAGTCGCGGTCCGACCGGATGCGCTCCCACCGCCGGGTCCCCGGCACGAGCTTCTCCACCGCCGCGAACGTCCCCTCGAGCCGCAGGTTGTTGCGCGGGTTGGCGCCCACGAACCGCGCCGTGATCGTGTCCCCGGCGATGTAGTGCGCCGACACGTCGCGGGTGATGGAGCCGAAGGAGCGGAAGAGGGGCGCGCGGTCCATCACGACGGGGCTGATGAAGGAGAGGCTGTCGTTGGTGTTGATCGGCGGGGAGGGGCCTGGGGGGAGATCCGGGGATGAAGGGGACGAGGAGGAGAGGTGGGGGAGGAGGGAGAGGGAGCGGTTGATGTGGGCGTCTAGAGTCCAGGGCCCGTAGAGGGTCGAGGCGCCCTCGTAGCGCTGCCGGGTGTATTCTTCTGGGGTGACGATGTAGTGGGTGTAGGAATTTGCGAGGCCGCCCAGGAGGACGATGGGTTCGTCCTCGCCGTCGTTGTTTTTGAACTCGGGGAAGTGGGCTTTGGCGGATTTGTGGATGGCTTCGCGCCAGCGGCGACCGGCCATGGTGGAGGCCTCGCCTGGCGCGGCGATCAGAAAGAGATTTCCCACGCGCAGGAGCTGCACGTCGACGATGTTGGGGCTCCAGGCATAGGGGCGATCGCTCTCGCCGACGTCCAGAAGGATGGGTTTCTCGCGGTGGCAGAGTCGTTGGGTCTCGTTGGGTTTGGCGATCAGGCTGGATACCATGGCCCAGAGCGGGTTGGCATGGGGATCGTGCGGCTGGGCTTGTTTGAAGTCGAAGTTTCCCGGCCAGTCGCTGGTTCCGGCGGCGAAGGAGTAGCCCAGTGCGGCTGGACAGGTCTTGGCGATCGTGCCGTTTGCGAGGGTGAATTCGAAGGAGCTGAAGTCGACGAATTGATGCAGACCGCGGACGATCTGTCCCCGGATCGGCTTGAATGCTTTGTGGTCTTCAAATAGCTTGCGAGCGCCTTCGAATTGCCTCTGACCAATCTCATATCCAGATGCAGTTCCGGCGTCGTTGCGCCCGAACATTGGGCCGCGTGCGTGGCAGGGGTTGGTCCGTCCTCCACAGAGACTCGTCTCGAAGTCGCACATCTGACCAATTTGAGGTCCATATTCACAATAGGCGCCCATGTTGTTGGGAGAAGAGTCACCGACGTTGGCTTGGGAAAAGCCTGCGACGAAGGAGGGGTCACCTGCATATTGCTCGAAGAGGTACGCAGCCACACCCTTGTTGTCACCGTTGATCAGCGTGTTGTTGGCAAGGACGCTGGTTCCATGCACGGCAAACCAGGTGAAGATGCCGACATCCCGATGTTCGCCTGAGTCGGTCATCTGGGTGAACCGCAAAACGCTCATGGCCTTGTCGACATTTTCGCTATATCGTGCACGCTCCTCCAAAGGATTGGCAAGGTAAGAGTGCGGACTTCGATTGACACTGGCGTCAAGCACATCGATCGTACCAACACTCAAGCTGCCAGGCGCAAGGCGCTCGTGTGCCTGCACGATGGATCTGACGGCGCCATCTACAATAGCTTGATACGAGGCTTTACTGAAACCCTTGCTAGTGATGGTCGGCAGGAGATAATTGTTGTAGCCGCCCGGTCCACTATGCGAATGAGTTCCGGTGATGGCGACGTTGTTCTGTCCGTACATGGCATATTCCGGGCCCAGAGCTGCCAGCGCTTCTAAGACTCCATGTCGGACGGCCGTATCGCCAGATTGAATATCCAGGACGAGATAGACGAAGCGGTCCTGCGGTTTATCTGGGTCACCCACGATGAATGCGCGCGAGTAGAGCCTCTGTCGCAGACCAGAGCCGACCTGGCCCACTTCGGCATAACCCATGAGGTTCAACTCTACGACTGGGCCTGTGATATCGCCGCGGCCCAGGCCGACGAGATATGTATCGCCGACATCTGGGAGACTTCCAAGAACTGTTTGTTCATGGGCGAGGACTCCCACGGGAGGGAAATGTGGCTCCCAGAAGTCCGCTGTCGGAGGGTTGATATTCTGGAAGTATTTTGAAAGAGCAAAGATGATCAAGGCAGCGGTGGCGATTGTGAGGAGAGAGTTGAAAAGTCGAGGCATGGCTGTGATGGCTTCGAGAAGGGAGATGGATGATGGATGATTCTATGAAACACTACAGCGCTCCAGGAGACGGTTTGAGATACTCGGCGTCTGAAAAACTCGTTCTCGTTGGATATCTCTATCTTGATAATCTTGCACGCGCAAAGTCCAGCTCGCGAGTGGGTGAGTTGTCATAGGCTATTCTTGTCCTCTGCGGTGATTTCTGCAAGTCTGGTGACGCTGCGGCACGACCGGGTTCGAATTCGTCAACACGCCTGCATGTTTGACCCTCTGAGCACAAAGTTCAGGCAAATTTCGCGTGCACACGACCTGGCGAGATGTTTGGATTGATTGAAATCTGGTCGGGATCTTTTCACGAGAACTGAAGCGTCGTGTCGTTGCGGATGAGGCAATACGGCGTGGGATGGACAGAGACAAGGATGGAGCTTGATATAGAGAGTTGTTCAGCTGAGAGGCATGTAGGAGCTATACTGGTGCCTGTTTGTATGTGTTTGGGTCTACTGTATACGTGACCGAGCAAGCAAGCAAGCGTGTGACCGCACGACGATCCCGGAGTGAAGCGATAGGTGGTACAGTACCGCCACTGCAAAGAAGTGGTCCGCGGGTACATACCTAGGTAGTAGGAATCCTTCCTGCGCTGTCCTTTTTCCGTATGGTGGTGGTGGTCTGGTTCTATAGGACAGTAGTAGCGCAGGTGCTGGCGGTGGTGGTAATGCACGAACTACACACCTGCGCACTCCTCCAGTATTGCTGTCGATACAGCCTGTGAGCCTCTTTCTTCGTCGTGCACATCATTCCGGCTACTTTGGACGCTGATGATGCTGATGACGATCGTGAACCAACTTTCTCTCCCCCTCGCCGTCCTCAGTACACCCATCCATTCCGTCCGTATACACCACTAATACTACTATCAACACTACTACTACCACCACTAAACAAAGCATTATCCAGCCAGTGGATCATTAATCGACGACCACGTCCATACCGCCCACTAAAATCCGGGCGGGCGCTTATGCTGGAGCCTACATCATCCGGGACATGGGCTCAACACCAACACCTGCATTGCGGCGTGGGTGAAAGACGAGACGGAAAGCAGTGGTGAAGCCAAGGTACAAAGTGACAAGACCCCAAATAAACTTGGAAAATCCCTGCAGCTGGAAGACAAAATGCCATGTGAGAGCGGTAATTGGTCGCGTGCAAGACTCGGGATCAACCGTCGATCCCGCCCGCTTCGAGGCAAAGCTTTCTTTCGCTCGGCCATGATTACCTCATTCAGCTCCGGCTCCGAGAGTGCAACGGACGGGACAACTTCCGAGAGAAATATGGTTGGTTACAGTACAGCATCTCAAGAAGATCAATGTGACATCAGAGCTGATCGATACAACCTGCGGCATTGATCGCAACAAGCGCGGAACAACATACAGGCGCTCACCTTGTAGACGCGTGCGAAAGCTTGTCACGTCACATTCTTGGACATCCCAATCGCACCACTGACGACGCGAAAACAATCGCCAACATGCCGCTCATCACTTCCGCCGTCGTCGCCCTCCCAAACATCGACGCGAACAAGCTCACTCCCTCCCAACTGCAATCCGCCAACGACCTGGTCCTCGCCGACCTCGCTTCCTCGGGCGTCGACACCAACATACCACACCCTTCCATCCCCAACTTCCCAGAAGCCCAATTTACCCCTCTCATCGCCGCCGCACACGCCCGGCTCGCGGCGTCGGAGCCCAAAACTTCCGCATTGGATCTCTCCCGCTACGAAGCCCTCGACACACCATCCTCCGGCAGCGACAGTCAAACCTGGACCACCGCCCTCCGCCGAGCCGCCACCAGCGCCCAGTACCTACGCGCGCGCGAGACGAATCTCGGGCTCCTCGAAGCCTACGGGAAGAACGCCTGGTTGGTAGGCAACAGCCATCTCGAGGACGAATTGAAGACGTTGGAGAAGGAAGTCGCGGAGAAACGCATCGAGATGGAATCGGTGGCGCAGGAACGCCGGGAATCCGAGGCTGCTGTGGCGGCGGAAATGCAGAGTCTGGAAAATACCTGGCGTCAGGGTGTCGGCCGCATGTTGGAAACGCAAGCCGCGGCCGAGAAGCTTCGTTTGGAAATTCTGGAGCGGAAGAGGCAGGGTGCTACTGTTTGAGACAGAAACAGAAAAGGAACGAATAAATCTTACTGCCTCAAGAAAGGAAGGCTCGTGGGAGAAGAAATAAGCCCATCGGCCAAGCTCCGCGCGCGATAGTTCCGCGCCGTCCTTGAGAGAGAGAGACCGTCTCCACGCCAGAAAGAAAAACACGATTTTTTTCTCCCTCACGCAGAGACGAAGAAATACCACCATCATGCCATTGCCTCAGAACGGGTCAAATTTACGGCGGAGAAACAAAGGAGCAAAGACAAATATTCCTCCCATGGAGGAAATAGGACCACCAGCGAAGTCCCACATTCTCAACCCATTCATGGAACTTGCAGTCAATTAGCTTGACAACGCTGCGGTCATTTGGGCGCACCAACCATCCAACCCTCCCTCCTAATTCTGGAAGCGGTACTGCCCCCCTCGATGGGAAAAAATCACTAGAGATCAGAAAGAGAGGTGAAAGAAAGCAGTGCCAAACCGTGCCGCGAAGAATGAAAGATGGACGCTTTCCATCCCCGTCTCATAGAGGCAAAGCTGGAGGAGCCAAAGGAATACTCTACTCGGACGTTTTTGCGCCCTACGTAGGAGCACATGGGTCCGCGACGTGTACGTCTTTCACACAAAGGGGAATGGCTGTTTTTTCCATCTTGCGAAATCCGTGTTCGCTACATGCCACATGTGAAATTTTACTTAGTCAGGACGCGAGATCGGGCAGTACGATCGTGGGATGAACTGGGAACATGATCTGGGCTCCCATTTTTGGGATTCAAAGAGGAATTTCGTATGTGGAGATGTGGCGAGGTTGAACAAAACGAAAATCGAACGCAGTCCGGGGGTTTTTTGGTGTAGATTTGATATTGATAGGTAAGGAGAGCAGAGGGACAGAGAATGATACTCAAATATACATGACTATAGGTTACAGAAATCAATCACACATCAACCAATTTTCTTTTCCCTCTCTCATCTGTCTGAATACTACGAATAGTATTGACATCGAGCACTCTCCGATTGAAGAAAATTGTGTTCTTCCCACCAACACCACACCACCACGACCACCATCATGGAACAGAAAAAGCAAATAAACAACTGCCATCACCTCAACTCGCCCCTGCCGGCCGGATCTCTCTCCTTGGCCCTCCTCCCGCCATTCCTCCTCCGCTCATCCTCCTCCTCCATGACCCTCTCCATCGCGCTCTCGACCGGCAACTGCTCCATGCCGACCCAAGGGGAGTTCCTCACGAATTTCAAGTCGCCCTCGATTTTCTTCACCATGAACTCCAGCTCGGCATCCTTGCACTCGTTCTTGTGCAATCTCTCGAAGGAGGGGTACATCTTCCCCTCGCCGTGCGTCTTGTTCCCCGAGAAGGCCTCGGGTCGCGGGACCAGGTCCAGGGGGATCTGCTCGGGCAGCGTGTTGCTTGTCAGCAGCGCGGTCTCGTGACACCAGGCCCGCGCGACGTTGCGCGCGGTGTAGCCGCCGCCGCCGAGGATCAGCAGGGGCAGGCGCCGCGATTGGATGTAGCTGATGCATTCGCCGTGCTGGCGGATGTTGATGTTGAACTGGCCGAGGCGGTCGCCGCCGAGGGAGTCCGCGCCGCACTGCAGGACGACGGCGGAGGGCTTGAAGGCGTCGATGACGCGCGAGCAGGTCTCCTCGAAGACGTACTTGTATTGGCGGTCGTCGATGCCGCTGGGGATCGGCACGTTCAGCGCGAAATGCTCGCCCGGGGTGCCGCGGAGCCCGATGTCGTCGAGGTCGCCGGTCCCCGGGAAGAATTTGTGGCCCGTGTCGTCGTAGGGCCCGTACCGGTGGAAGGAGAGGGTCATGACGCGTGGTTGGCGCTGGAAGGCTTCTTCCACGCCGTCGCCGTGGTGGACGTCGATGTCGATGTAGAGGACCCGAGGGTAGACGCGGAGCATGTCGAGGATGGACAGGACGATGTCGTTGATGTAGCAGAAGCCCGAGGCTTCGCCTTTGTGGGCGTGGTGCAGGCCGCCAGACCAGTTTATGGCGACGTCGCTTTGGCCGCTGGTGAGAGCGGAGGTCGCTTCCAGGGTGGCACCGGTGTAGAGGAAGAGATAGGTGCTCATACCGTCGAACACGGGGCAATCTGCTCCCGGGCTAGTTGAAAGGTTGAACGGACCTAGTTCTACACTGTCTCCGTCATGTCGCGGCGGGATACTGGCGGCGAAATGAGCGATCTCGGAGAGTTCCCGAAAATTGTTCGGGCTGACGCGGGACAAGAAGTCGACATAATCCGGATCGTGAAAGGCCTCGACTTCGTCCTTGCCAGCCGCTACGGCTTCATACGTGTCCATGGAGTACTGCAGGCCGAAGCCCAAAATGAGGTGTTTAGCCAAGGTCAATCGCCACGGCTTCATCGGATGCGTCTTGCCGAAATGCATATCTTCGACATGACTGTTGTAGTGGAAGGAGACCTTGTGGCCGGCCGGACGCGTGATGCCCAGTTCTTCGACGTTCCGCATGATCCGGGATTGGAGTTCGGCGTTTCGCCAATGCCGTTCATCATCTTCGGTCATCGGCGGAGTGTTTGGCATGGGCGCCTCGAACCCGCAGCCGTTCGCGCCATTAGTGTCGCCGTTGTGTTGATGGTCGTGAGCGGCATCATGTCTTCCATTGACTCCGTTCGTGTTGCTTGATGTTGTGTTCGGCGGAGCAGGACTGCGGGACGCGACCGAACGTGGTGAGCGGGTATTCGTGGACAGATGCGGCGACCACGTCTGAACTATATCGTTGCGGACATCTGCACGAGGGATGAAAGAGGCCGCCATGAGCGCATCGTGTCCCAACAACGCGCGCGTAATATAGGCTGGCTTCCCTTCAGTCACAATCTGTAATATTTTAGGTTTTTTGTTCGAGGAGACCTGGTGAGTAATCAGTGTTCAGATGGAACTGGCACAATGATATGCATAATTCCGCGACAAACGGGCGGCGGCGGCGGCGACGTCGAACGGTCTCTGGTTTTGTCTCCTGCGAACGGGAACGAACCTTCACCTGCGCCTGCAGCTGCACCTGCGTCGTCTCATCGCTTCCGTCCCGTGTCCCGTGTCTTGTGTCTCGTGTGCGGCTTTTCTTTTAATAATAAGCTTTCCACGCCGTTGTCCCGTTTAGGGTAAGGACAACTTCATGGGGATTGATTAGTCATGCGGCGAATCGTCTCTGCAGGTTTGAGCCCTGGTGGCTCCGACTGCCTACTCGAGCGGGAACATCAACGTCAACAACCAACCGCAATAATCGATATTACAATCAAATCCTCCTCCGCATAGAAGCTTGCGGATTATCGAGAAACATATGCGACTGCGAGACTTGCAAAGTTTGTGAATTACATTAACTCATCGGCTGGAGGAGAATAATAGGACAACTTGCGACGAATCTCTAGGTCAAGCGTGCGCTCGCTGAGATATCACGGACGGATTCAGCCAGTATGAGTTTGGCTCAGCCCGAAGATGCCGCCTCGGTGCTCGAGCAATTCGTCCACGATGGTAAGTCAATATCTTTCCATGCCTTCGTCGCATCGGATGGAACACATCTTCACGTCCAAAATGCTGACCAATCTCCAGTCGCCAACATCCCCGCCGAAGTGACTCATCTATTAGAAGAGATTCAAGCCAAGGACTTGCAAATCCAAGCATTCAAAGACGAAATCAACAAACGAGATACCCAACTACAAAAATGGGTTCGAACCAACGGTGGTCATGTCGCAAATCCCAAAGAGGATGCCTTTTCCAACATCATCAACGACTGCTACGACAAATGCGACATTCTTCAAGCTGAGAAATCTGGCCTCGCGGAGAAGGCTGTCATTGTTCTCGAACGACAGATCAAACGACTCGACATCGGCTTGCGTGGTCTAGCCAACACTGAACAGTTTCCTGCAGATTGGAATGGACCAAGTATGCTGAAGAAAGATGGTAACGGTACCAGCATCTCTGCCGCAATTGGCGGCGCCGCCGTCGATGGGTCTACCGATTCAAAGAAATCTACCACTGGACTACCCTTACAAGTGGTCAGTGGGAATGCCCCTGGTGGCGCAAACTCCAGCGGTGGAGGTCCCGCCATCGCCAACGCCGCACAACTACGACTTGCACAAAACACCGCGGGCAGCGCAAGGTCGAATAGCGTAAGCGGTGCCTCGACACCATCTTCCGTCCCGCGCGCCCAACGAGAAGGCAGTAGCGAAGCAAACAAACGCCGTCGCCTGAACGCATCTCTCGGATCTCTCCCAGCAGCATCAAGCAATCTCCGCCAATCCTCCCTCGGGCCTGGAACACCCAAAGCTGGTACACCAGTCCCCGCAGGCGGCGCGACCAACAAATCCTCTCGCGCCGGCTCCGCTCAACCTCCCGCCCAAAAGAAAGCTGCGCCGGGCACTACGCCCCAACCTGCCTCCGCCAACCGCAAACTCGCACCGCCGCCCTCCTCCCGGAACCGCAACCGCTCCCGGCCGAAGAAAACCGGCGACCGCCGCCGCCAACTGGCCCGCGACCGCAATGCCTCCCCCACCACCAACGCCTCCCCGTCGATCGGCTCCGTTTCGGAAGACGAAGACGACTCGGCATCCTCGGTGCACGTCAACGACGACGGCGACGACGAGACGCTGTACTGCCTATGTCAGAAGGTCAGCTTCGGCGACATGGTGGGCTGCGACAATGATGACTGCGAGTATCAGTGGTTCCATTATAACTGCGTCGGGGTCACGGAGGAACCCAAGGGTGAATGGCTGTGTCCGACATGTAGGAATATGCCGAGGAATAAATTGAAGATCTCTAAGGAGGAGAAATAGAAATTGGGAGTGGGAGTGGGAGTGGGAGTGGGAGTGGGATTTTATTTTCCGATGACCAAAGGACAGAGCGAGTCGAATGGTTCTATCATAGAACCTTGGAACTTATGAAATATGAGTTCCTATTTTGATTCACACTTTTGATTTCACGCCGCTGAGCGCAAACTGCGTCGGAGTCCTGCACTGGGAAACCCGCATGGCTGTATATCATCGCAGCGTCCACCCTCGCCGGGCGACATTACAACTGTGCAGCATGAAACACTAAAAATACAAGTTTCGGCACAAGTCCACATCAATCGGCTCTTCTCGACCGCGAATTTCACCGCCTGCTACCAAGGACATAATAATGAGATCATCTCATCCCATTACTCGGGCGGCTCAAGACATATCGAATCGCGGCTTATCGAGACCCAGCGGCGTTTGCATTAATAAGGGTGTGTGTGTGAAGTGACGTGGGGCGGCGTTTGTGGGAAATGTGGAGAAATATCCAACGCGTGGTTAAGCCCGAGGATAGCCGCACTGATAACGGTTGGCGACCTCACCTCACCTCTCCACTGATAGACTGCATGCGTATATCTGTATGGCATACCGGCAGGATATGCCGAATTCTGTTTCAGCAAACCCGTTCAACGGTGCTTCGTTTTCTTCCTACTCTGTTCGTCAGAACGGTGATTCGAGGTCACGCGATGTGGTTGGAGGGTGTTACATTGAGGATTATTTCGCCGAAGACGGAGCTTGTAGCCCGTCTCTTGTCGGCGGGTTCGGTTGATACTTGGGATAGATATAGAGCATCGTTGCGAGAGTATATACCACTCATCATTGACTCGTTCTGTCTGCTCCTTCTCCTCCACCTCTTCTTCTTGACTCCGTGAACCCACAGTCCACACACAACGATGGCTCTCCATTCAAGATCACCGCAAATGTTCGTCCTACTCGCAGGCTTATCGGCCAAGCAGAGCCCATTTAGCATAGCGACGATCACCACATCCCTCGTCGATCGTCGAAGTTATCACTCCCGAAAACGACTTCTCCACTCAACCAGTTCCAAGGACATAGCAATCCCAATCACGACACCGCGCAACCTCACTTCCTCAACAGCACCATCACCAGCGCAAGCACCGCCTCCCCTCTCGACCCTCTCCCTCCCCCAAATCCTCCGCACATATCTCATAACCAGCATCTCCAGCTCCCCAACCCTGCTGTCCCTCTCCACATCGCTCCTCCGGCGCATGCTCCTTTCCCGCAACCCCCTCTTCCGCCTCGACTCCAACCCCTTCCTCCGCACCCTTCTCAAGGAGACGTTCTACAAACAATTCTGCGCCGGCGCCACCGCGCCCAGCATAACCTCCGCCTGCGAGGGCCTCCGCGCCCAAGGCTACAGCGGCGTCATCCTCGAATACGCCGCCGAGATCCTCGAACAAGGAAAAGACACTTCTGATTCTTCCGCAAAAGAAGCCGCCGACATCGCCGCCTGGCGACAAGGCATGCTGGCCTCCGTCGGCATGGCCGCGCCAGGGGATTTCGTCGGCCTGAAATGGTCCGGCATGGGCACCGCCGCGATGCACCGCATGAAAGAGCAATTGCCGCCCACGCAGGCCATGGAAGAGGCCATGCACGCGGTGTGTGCGGCGGCGCGGGACCGGGAGATCGCGCTGTTGCCGGCGGCGGAGGAGACGTGGAACCTCGCAGGTTACCACGCGTGGACGCTGGGTCTGCAGAGAATCTTCAATTCGAACAACGTGGCCTCCTCGCCGTCGTCGTCCGCCGAACCGCCGCGGAAGTGCGTGGTCTACAATACCTACCAAGCCTACCTGCTCTCCGCGCGGACCAGCCTTGCCGCACACCTCGCCCTCGCGGAGGAGGAAAATTTCACCCTCGGCGTCAAACTCGTCCGGGGGGCTTATCTCGGCAGCGAGCAGGAGCGCCGCGTCATCTGGCCTTCCATCGAAGCGACCCATCACAGCTACGACGAGATCCTCTCCGCGCTGGTGCAGAGGAAGTACAACGACTTCTTGCACCCTGCGGTCAAGGGCGAAAAGCCCGCCTCCACCGCGACTTCTGCGACGCTGCCGCCGACCAATGTCGTGCTCGCCACGCATAACGCTGCGTCTGTCGCCTTGGCGCAGAGATTGCGACGCGAGCAGCGGGCAAGGGGCGAGGACTTGACGCCGTTGGCTTTTGCGCAACTACAGGGCATGGCCGATGAGGTTTCATGTGGACTGCTCGCGGCTTCTGCGGAAAGCGGGAAGGATGCTGCAGCGGTCAAGGAGAGGGTTTTGAAGCTGACGGTGTGGGGGACCATGACGGAATGTTTGAATTATCTCCTGAGGAGGGCGGCGGAGAACAAAGATGCGGCCAGTCGGACGAGTGATACGCGGAGGGCGATGGGGAGGGAGATCGGGAGGAGGGTGAAGAGGGTTTTTGGCTTGGCGTGAGGGGGGTTGTGATTATCTGGAGGCTCCTGTCACGGACGAGGTCACTTCTGATATAGTGGGTCGTAGTACAGTTTTCGTTCGATATACAGGATCTTAATCGTTATTTCAATCATCACTTCGTTTGTCGTTTGTGTACACAAGGGAGGGTTCAGTACTTCACCTTGACTCCACCGCGTAAACCTTCCTTCCACAAACAGCAGATACTTTTCTCTTCGCACCACCGCTGCACCATCCATGGCTTCACTTCTTCCTGAACAATTTCCAAATTCGAATTTGCATCAGGCTCGGGTTCAATGTCTTCAGTAGCCTTCTTGGAGCTCTTCGCCACCTTTGTCTTCGCCTTAGGCTTCGGTCGATGGAGTTCATATCTCAGTCCCTGTTCCGTGAGCCAAGCAGTGAGATCTTCCAGCACAATAGGATCAAACAAAAGCATTTTCTCATGCCACGTGGGCATATTCATCTCCGTACTAGGGGGCGTGCTCTTGACAAGTTTGGTGATCTTCGGGAAGAGCGACTCGCGCACGCTAGGCCACGCAGCATCTGTCGCATTCAATATGGGATGGAGGAGTGTTGGGACTTCTGCTCGCCGAGGTGAGCTCGGAAGACTGAGCGGTAAGGGAATAATCGTTGGAGGCGATGAGACGGTTCTCCGCAGGCGAGGTGGAGAGGGTGTGACTGGTACGTCCGAATCGGAGATCTCGTCGATGACCATCCATTGCGATGCAACGGGCCTCTCGGGCTGAGAGGAAGCCGTTTTCAAAGGAGGCATCGCTTCTGCTGTTGATATGGTCGCAGCAGCGCCCTTCTTAAGTCTACCTCTTCGGGTTGTCGACGTAGTTGAGACCTCACTCTTTTTCGGCCTTCCTCTGGGCTTCGTCGTCGGAGCGGAGGATGATTCGGCGTTTTCCAGACCTACTGCAATTACCGGCTGCTTCACCTGCTTCTCAATCATCTTCTTCTCTCTCCCGATCTTAGACGGACTAACATTGCGATCTAGGTTCCGTAATGGTTCTCTCGACAAACCAGACGTGTTCTGCGATCCCGTAGCTATAATATGCTCGGCATCTTGCACCCAGGGCAATCGTCTCGGCTGGCTCATTTGGGAAGCGCGAATTTGTTCCTCGGAATTATCATTTTGATCACGGTCTGCACTTATTATTGTGGCTGGTTCCTCTTCGACAGTGGGATCACTCGACAACAACATCCAGTCATCCGAGATAGGCGGATCCTTTAGACGATTGGAAGACACAGATTCTGGTGCGATCACTCCGGCGTCCATCGCATCATCAGGTACGACTGCCAACGGAACCTCACGAGCAGCTAGCAGATCAGAGGTACTGTCGCAAAGCGCTTGAACGCCCGCAATATCAGCGCATTGGACGGAGACCTCTGGCAATTGTCGGCATGGCTCAACTGCACTATCATCTTGGGGATTGAGCCTTGGGGCAGTGACTTGAGCTTCGGCATGCGGAATATCATCACCCAACCCAACTGATTCGGCGACTGGCTCAGTAGCGCGGGGAGCGAACGAGCCCTTGACTCGACGCCGTCGCCCACAGGCTTGCAACCCACCTTCCCGGTCCCTAGCTGCTTCGCGCCACATGCCACGAGGTGCCTTCTCCGGAGAGTGGCCTGCAGCACGAATACGTTGGAGCAGTGTCCCTGTGCGAGATGTGTGCAAAGATGGCGGCAGAAAAGCCTCGGACTGTTCAATGGCCATCTGCATATCCCGAATGAAGGAAGGAGATTCTTCTGCCGCGAGTTGACTTGAAGTGCCGAACAAAAACCCTTGTGATTTCTCAATTGCACGTGCCATTTCGGGGACGAGAAGCTCGGGTGTGTGATCGTCTTCGTTGGACTTGACCTTGGGTTTTCGCTTCTTGGGTTTGACAGCGCTGCTTGGCTTGACCTTTCTGGCGATAGTCTGATGCGGATCAATGACCTTCAGGGGCACGCGTGGCGTCTTGGTTTTGGCAGGCTCAATTGTTGAAGCGCTCTGTTGTGCGTCACTTACATCCGGATTTGCGGGCTCCAGGCGAGGTGTGAAGAAAGACGAGACTGTACCGGCTTCGGCAGTTTCCTCAGCCAAAGGTCGGAAGGCAGAAGTCACCAGGTCAGTGATGGTCATCGCTTTGGTCTTTGGTTTCTTTGGCTTGGGGGTTTTCGGTGGTTTTGCCACCTTTTCGGCCCGGGGTTTTCTGACCTTCGGGGCGGCTGGATTTTTAGCGACTTTGGCAGCTTTCACTGGCTTGTCAGCCTTTGCCTTCTTAGTAGCCTTGGTCGACTTCACTTTTGCTACTGTCTCGGTGGTCGGCACATCACTTGGTTCGCCAGCCACGTGCTCGACGGCAAGATCTTTACCGAAGTCGATTCGACGTCGTTTCTGCGAAGACTCTCCTGTTTCTAGCCTCTGAATTGTGGCGTCATCCGCGTTATGGCCGAACCCCTCTATGGCGGCAGATAATGAGCGACTGCAATGATTGGGTTGTGGTGTTGCTGGGTCGTCCGCTTTCGCCGCTTTCGCGATGATTGTCTCGGGTAGCGTTTCAATGGCTGTTGGATGTCCCGATTCGCGCTCAAAAGGTTCTCGTTTCAGGCTGACAGATGATTTTCTACGGGCCTTGACGAGTTTCTGGAAATGTACTGACACCTCGTCGTACGGCAGATCACTCGTCAGAGGCATGGCAGTCTGCTCATCTCTCTCATTCTCCCTGACCATGTTCGAGGCGAGGATGTGCTCATGAGCTTCCTCTGCGGGCAGCGTATTGCCTTCTATGAAAACCGCCGAATCATCCTTGCCAGCAACCACAGCTTCCGTATCAGCGGTGGCCATCTCTACGGGGTCGTCCGAATTGAGGATAATCGATTCGGATTTCTTGATCACTTTCCGGGGCTTCCTTACCCGAGATGCAGTGGCTTCTTTGGTACCGGCGCGACTTTTAGGTGTTGCCCGCGCCTTCTTAGCAGCTTTCGGTGGTTTTGTCGTCGCCTCCGCTCGGAGATCGCCCTCCTTTGTAGCATTTTCTGCCACTTGAGAGTGACCCGCAGCTGGAGTATCCGCGACCGTGGCTGCCTTTAAAACCCCAATCTGCTCGTCGACAGCTCCATGTTCTCCGAGCGTTCTACAAGGACTCTTCGCCGCCTTTTCCAGAGGCTGCCGGCTGCCTTGCTGTTTTGTCTTCTTCCCTTTGTCATCCCCTGATGCTGATTTTTCCACAATGATATCCACCTCTCCAGGCGGTAGCGCGGACTGATCATCCCTCCACATGTGCGCTGCCGTAGTGAAGCCATGATGTGCCGGGGTCTTTTTACCGGCGCTCTCCAGCAGACTCTGCGCCCGAATCTGACTGAAACTCGTCGGCGAAGGAAGCCCAGTGGAGGACGAGGACTTGGTGTACTCGCGCAATTGAAAGCTCGGCGGCGTGCTAGGTCTAGCATGCACAATGGGTGGCGAAGACGAGCATATGATGATCGGGCTCCCTGTCGCCATTGTTGTCGCGCGACAATGACGACATTTCTGGATTGCGTGCAGTATGGTGTATGTTCTTGCGATCTAACAAGTCTATTCTCTTCGACATGAAAACGACTTGTATTTCGCGTGATTACAATGCACGACGCATCAATATCCTATACGTGCCTGGCTCCGGATGGGAGACGCGGGGCAAACGCGATTTCACGTGTAGCATTTACGGCTGCTCTTTGCAGAGGGCATGTTTAGGGTTACACATGATCTGTGATGGTGATGGTATCTAGATCTCTCTTCAAGTGGAAGTTCTAATGAAGATGTGTCCATTATCTTGTAATGTGGTTGGGATGATCTGTACTCTGATCAGTAGGTTATTTGAATAAATTCCACGCTGTGTTGTGGTTAAATGAGCGGACCTGTTTTCCACACCGTCACACCTCTGCTCATCCTGGTGGTGAAAAGCAACAGACATGTACAAAATCGAGCAATTGCAAAGACATACTACGTCGCGACGATATTTTCTTTGGTAGTCGTATTCACCATCTAATACATGAGGCGGATCATCTAGCTCGTGATACAGTCGCCGATGCTCATAGCTCTTCATCATCGTCCACGTCCATTCCAGCCTGTTGAGACTGCGAGCCTCGCCCACGGCCATTCAATTTTCCACTGCTTCCTAGTGCTTGATCAGCTGAGACAGGGACGGACGCTTCCTTGTCGATCATCTGTCTTGAAACGCTGACGATGTTGTCTTCGATCAATTCTTGTCCGACCGACTCAATGTGCTTCTTGGGATCGACCTTGCCGACATATCGTGTGCGGAGCTGCTCCTTGGTAAGCTCGGTTTCCTCCTTGACACGCTTCTCATAGCCTTCCGCAAGGTGGACCAGCTTCGCTAGGTTGGCCTCGTTTCGTGTTCCTTCCGCTGCAAAGTCGGGCATTGTGAGAGCTTCAGTCCAGACAGTCTTGTGCAGGTTCATGAGCATGCCCTCTTCCAGTGCAGATTTGCGATATCCGATGCCGATGCTGTAGTAGTGTCGATTCAGACCATGAATGAGAGCTTGAATGGAAGGCTTGTTCAGATGACCCAAGTTGGATGTCGTCTGCCGTGGTTCTTGTCCGAGCATGAGCGTCTGAGGGTTGATGAGGCGGAAAGCGTCAATCACCACCTTGCCCTTGACGGATTGTATGGGATCGATGACGACCGCGACCGCACGGGGCGTGAGCTGCTCGAATGACTGTTGGGTGTTGATATCCACACTAGACAGCCAGCAACCGAAACCAGGATGTGAGTGGTACCATCCAACCACCGTCTCCGGTCGACCCGTCTGCCTCAGCATGTCCATCATCTTGGTTTGGAAAACGGGATCGACAGCCTCTACGGATACACCAGTTCCTGACTGGGGCATTGCAAAGACGTCCACCACGCGAACTGTGTAGTCATCCACGAACTCTCCCAGCATGAGACCCATGACCTCCATCGGTACACCTGCGCGGCCATGACGTAACATCTTCAGTAGAGCGAGCGAGGAAATGTAGACGGTCTCGGCGTTGTCGATGATGTTGCCATCCTGTGCGCCTGCTGGTCCTCCGCCACCCATGCCTCCTGCGGCGTGCAACATTCGTGATAATCGATCCATGTTTGGTAAATGTGTATGCTTGTGGCGGTGCTCGTGTGACTGCTTCTCGTGTACCGCTCGTTGCGGGGATATCTACGCAGATGCCCAGTGATGAGGAGTTGAGGTGACGGTAGTGGTTCAAGTCTTGCGAATGCTGGTGGCGGTGGTGGTAGTGTGGAAGCAAGAGATGGTGATGTTGACTGTGCGGCGAAACGTACCAGGCTGATGTAGACGCGCAACAGTCGACGACACTTGCCATCATGAGCTCTCCGCTGTAATTCAAAGGCGGCGGAACTGAAGCCGCTGTCCGAGCTTTCACCGCCCGGCGGCAGAACCCCCAGCAATTCGCCAAATCTCGCGCGGACAGGTCCCGAAGCTGTGCCAATCGTTCTTATTAAATCATCGGTTGCGTCGCATCGTGCGCCTAGCCATATTTCCATACATTACGATTGATGTATACAAGTCACATCCCTTGACTGTTCGCACTCGACTCCCTTCCTCGAATTCGTAACGATCCAATCTCGACTAGCCCATGTGGTGCTCGTCGACAAGCCGCACATACATCATCAGAACACACCTCAGACACGTGCGATCGTAAAGTCGGGATTTAGACATTCAATCTCGACAAAATGCCCAGCGGCAATGGCATCTTCGCGCCCCTGGATGCGCCTGGCACCGGAACAAATGCGCCTCCATCACAGCCTACGAAAGTCGCATACTTTTACGATTCGGATGTGGGAAACTACGCATACAACGCGGGCCACCCCATGAAGCCGCATCGCATTCGGATGGCGCATTCGCTGATCATGAATTACGGGTTATACAAGAAGCTGGAAATCTACCGAGCAAAACCTGCCTCAAGGCATGAGATGACACAATTTCATACGGATGAATATGTCGATTTCCTGCAGCGCGTGACGCCGGACAACATGGACAGCTTCACAAAAGAGCAGGGCCGATACAACGTCGGTGATGATTGTCCCGTGTTCGATGGACTGTTCGAGTTCTGCGGAATCAGCGCTGGTGGTAGTATGGAGGGTGCAGCACGTTTGAATCGCGGCAAGTGCGACGTCGCGGTCAACTGGGCAGGTGGTCTCCATCATGCCAAAAAGAGTGAAGCTTCCGGATTCTGTTATATCAATGGTAAGTCCTGGTGAAGCAGCGAGGATCAGCGATTGACTTGGTCTAATCTATCTGTTCGCAGACATTGTCCTTGGTATCCTGGAGCTTTTAAGATTCCACCCGCGCGTCCTCTACATCGACATTGACGTGCACCACGGCGACGGAGTGGAAGAAGCTTTTTACTCAACAGACCGCGTAATGACAGTATCATTTCACAAGTACGGCGAGTACTTCCCCGGCACCGGCGAACTTAGGGACATCGGCGTTGGTCAGGGCAAGCACTATTCGGTCAACTTCCCCCTCCGCGACGGAATCGATGACAAGAGTTACAAGGGCATCTTCGAGCCTTGTATCAATGGCGTGATGGAATACTACAGGCCGACAGCTGTGGTGCTGCAGTGTGGCGGTGACTCGCTTTCGGGTGACCGACTGGGATGTTTCAACCTGAGTATGCGCGGTCACGCAAATTGTGTGAACCACGTCAAATCGTTCGGTCTGCCTACGCTCATCCTGGGTGGTGGAGGTTATACGATGCGCAACGTCGCTCGGACGTGGGCGTACGAAACCGGTCAGCTAGTGGGCCAGGAAATGGGCGTCACCCTACCGTTCACAGATTACTACGAATATTATTCCCCGGATTTCGAACTCGACGTCAAGCCCAGCAATATGGACAATGCCAACTCGCCCGAATATCTTCAAAAGATCAGCGCACAGATCTTGGAGAATCTCAAGCGCACAACAACATTCGCGCCCAGTGTACAAACACAAGAAGTTCCTCGCGAGCCCATCGGGATGCCATTTCAAAATCCTGACGGGGAGCCAGAAACTCTAGATGAGCAAGAAGACCGGTTAGACGACGAGGAGGCAGACGCCGAAGAGAGCAAAGATCGACGATATAACCAAAGACTGTGGGACAAGAAGACAGAACGTGATGACGAATTCGAGGAGAGCGATGACGAGGAGATGAATGAAGCAAATGGAGTCAAACGACAACCCGGCGCGCAACGGCGGCGAGGTATCATGGACTATAGCAACCCTCACGCTCCCGCGGAAGAGAGTGGCGCCGGAACCCCTGCCGGTGACACACGAAGCGTGAACGGCGATGCAGACGAACCTATGGGTGATGATCCTGCGACCGGGCTAGGTGGCGCAAGTGATACTAAGGAGGCCAATGCCGTAGTCGGTGAGGCCATCTTGGCCAGTAAGATCGAAAGCAACGATGCACCGGATGAGCCACTGGCAGCGACAAGCGCACCACCGGCCAACGACGCCAGCAGCACCAATGCCAATGCCAATGATGAGATGCAGGTCGACCCGCCAACCGCGGCCGCATCAGTGGCTGCAGAAGCTGGATCAAACAAAGGAGCCGAGACCACCGCCGATGCGATCGCCGCTGCGCCTGAAACCACCGAAGCTGCAGACTCCGTCAAGCCAGACGTCGAAATGGAAGACAGCGAGCCCGTAGCAGAGAAGAAACAAGCCGAGAAGGACGAAGGCGCCGCCGAACGCGAAGAAGAGAATACGACTGCGGAAGCCACCACCGAGCTCGCCGGTGCGGGCCACAACGCGAGTGGACCTCCAGCAGCATGAACTTCCAACGATCGGCTGGAAACTTGCTCGGATCAGATCTCGAAATCTTAATTGGAAACGGGCGGCGTCAAAATTTGGGCAGCAGCATTAGCGAGGGCGTGAGTGGCGTTTTTGGGAGAGGAGGAACATCTGGACTCCAGGGCTTGCGACAGTACATCATGTCAATTCTCGCAGAGGAAACGGCCGCGACTGGTTGCCAGGTCACAGATTGTGGTCTATGCCTACACTGCGATAAAACTTGTATTCGTAGCTGGATTTGTCAACATTCCTACTCATGAGACTGTTGCATTTCAATATAGTCGCGAGTAGTTCTAATTGTGTGTGGTGGTAATGGAATATGCTCGGGCTATATGATAACAAATCCAAAGGACTTTTCCAGAAATGGATCGAAGGGTCCAAGCGGCCGGATCGGAGCTTCCGCGCGGCTGCATCCGGGCTTTTTGAGATTCGCGAAAGCAATAGTTTCGCGAAAGGTCACGACCACGCTCGAGACATACTTCAACACCTGCCATACTGCCAACATTTGACCACCACGCTTGCAAAATTCTTCACGAAAAGCCAAACCAATTTTCTGGAAAAGCCTAGCACTACGAGACAGCGATACTAGGCACTTGACGACACAACGCATCGCGCGCGAACCGAATAGCGCTCGACATTCGCGAACCGCCTTCAAACAAACCTCTTCACCTACCACAAATACATCGCACTCCATCACACACCATCAGTCATGGCCAACTACCTCGCGTCCATCTTCGGCACGGAGCAAGACAAGGTCAACTGCTCCTTCTACTACAAAATCGGCGCCTGCCGCCACGGCGACCGGTGTTCCCGGAAACACGTGAAACCCAGCTACAGCCAGACGATCCTGCTGCCGAACCTGTACCAGAACCCGGCGTACGACAACAAATCGCGCATGACGCCCAGCCAGCTGCAGAACCACTTCGACGCCTTCTACGAGGACTTCTGGTGCGAGATGTGCAAGTTCGGCGAGATCGAGGAGGTGGTCGTGTGCGACAACAACAACGACCACCTGATCGGGAACGTGTACGCGCGGTTCAAGTACGAGGACTCGGCGCAGAAGGCCTGCGACGCGCTGAACTCGCGCTGGTACGCCGCCCGCCCCATCTACTGCGAACTGTCGCCCGTCACGGACTTCCGCGAGGCGTGCTGTCGCCTGAACTCCGGCGAGGGCTGTGTCCGGGGCGGATTCTGTAACTTCATCCATCGCAAGGAACCCACGCCGGAACTCGAGAGGGAGTTGGAGCTCAGCACGAAGAAGTGGTTGAGGCAGCGTGGAAGGGATCCCAGGAGTGAGGAGAGGGATTCGGAGAGTCCGGAGCCGAAGGCTGCGAGGTATTGATGAGGTGGTGGCGGTGGTGGAATGAGTGGAGAAAGGTATGAGTCCGGATGGGATGCAGAGCTCGGATGGGAATACGACCCTCCCATAGGTGCGATTGAACTCTGGTTCCCCCGGACGAGTGCTCGGCCATTGCGGTGATCCCGAGTCTCGTCTTCTACTTTCTCCAGGCCACGATAAGCTGGAACGGCAGACCATTCGCCCATCGCGACTGGAGAACCAAGTCGAGAAGTCAAGAAACCTGCCGTTCTCCCCGTGATGCAGCCCGGCGGAGCCGATCACCTCAAGGCCAGATCGCCTCGATCAACGACCAATTCGAGGCATTCAAAGCCGTTGCTAAACACCACGACAAATCCCTCGAAACGCAAAAGACAACCTGGGAACTGGAATGGAACAAAGGCGCCCGAAAACCAACAAAACGGGCCCCGGACGTGGCGAGAAACGAGGCAGACGCAGCGCTGGAAGAAGCCATGGCGTCCATTTCGAAGACCTTCCCATGCCCTGCAACCCAACGGTCCAAGCATCCTCAACTGGGAGAGAAAGCGACGCAACATTTGAAACCACCGGCGCGGTCCTCGCTCGAGGCTCTCCGCTCCTTCCGGGCCCACGCGCACAAAACATGAAGGGGGTCCCCTCCCGATTGCGGGAGAAGAAAAAAAGGAAACCATGCACGTAACTCCGGGGTGTATTTTTATAATCAATTGTTGTATCTGTCATCGCGCACGGTCACTTACTTCTCTCCACCTTTTGCCTTTCCTTGTCTTTCCGTCTCCTCCTCGGTGGTTTCGCTTTCTTCGCCTGTTCCCTCGTGGGCGATGTCGTTGCGGAGTTGGAATCGTTGCATTGGTCGAGTAGGAAGTGATACCATCTCTTCAGTCCATTAAAGATAGTCCTTTTTCCCCAAACTCTAGTTGGGAATAGACCAGGGGAGGAAGGGAGGGAGGGAGGGAGGAAGGAAGGAAGGAAGGAAGGAATTAAATTGCAGCGACCTGTAGTACAGATCATATCCCGTCCATATAAAGATTTCGTTTTGTGAACAAGCCGAGAAACGAAAGAGGAAGAAACGCCCTACTGTAGAAACAACTCTTCGCAGGCGGGAGGCGAAAAAAGGGGATTTTCTTCAGGCATGTCTGTTTTTCCTTGTCTACCCCATCCGACGACCTCGCTCAAGCGATGGAAAAAACAAACAAACAAACAAGAGCAAAAACAACCAGACGACCGAAAACCAGAGAAAAAGAGTAAAAGAGTAAAAGAAGAAAAAGACTGCTTCTCCTCTGCCCAGCGCCGTCGCTAATAGAACATACACGAATGATACAGGAAATCAGGAAAGGAACATCCGGACCGAGCGGGGACCGGTGGATGAGCTGGAGAAGAGCCTCCCGTTTCGCGGCCGAGCCGTGACGCAAAGCTCGCAACGGCACCGAAGCCGATCTCGTTCCCCCAATCCCCATGATCTCTCCTCGTCCACATCGCAGAAAACCTGCCTTGTGGGGAGAAGAGAAGAATGGGAGGAAGGAAGGAAGGAAAATCAGAGCTTCAACCACTCGTCCAGATAGACGCACTCCTGCGGGTTGACGGGGCCGCCCTCGGCGCAGATCTCGAAGACCGGACACGTGCCGCAGGGCACCTGGGTGAGGGCGGTGCCGGGGCTCTCGTCGAAGCCGGGGTCGTAGGTGACGCCGCGGACGGTGCGGTAGCCCCACTCGGCCATGCTCCGGTTGTAGACGCGCTCGAGCTTGGTGTCCCACTGCAGCACGTTGATGCAGTCCTGGATCTCCTGCACCGTCAGGCTGCTCGCCTTGCTCGGCTTGATCACGTGGCTGTTGGTCACGAACGAGTAGATGTCCTGCGCCGTGGGGTAGTTGTGCGTGCCGACCCGGTGGGTGAGTTGGATGGTCTGCGGCTCGCTCGTGTGGCGTTTGGTGGGGAGGCGGTCGGCGGCGTCTTCGATGTCGAGGGAGGCGGCGGGGTGGGGACGTTTGCGCTTGCGGGCGGTCTCGTCGGGGTTGTCGGTGGCTGCGCCGTCGATGGCGATGGGGGACATCTCCCGGCGCGGCGGACGGGAGCGTCGCTTGGTCTCCACCCAGCTCTGCGAACGGACCCAGAAGACGATCAGCTTCATCAGCTCGTCGCGGAAGCTCTCGTCCAGGTCTCCGGCGTCGTAGAAGCTGTTCCCCGTGACCTCTTCGCTGGGGACCAGGTGGGCGAGCATATATGTCCTCTGGGCCGGGCTCTTCACGCTCTTGATCCCCTTGATGAGGTTCGCCTTTTCCATCTTCTCGAGGCATCTCTTGACGATGTTGTCGGCGATGCCGCCGGCGCGCTTCTTGATGTCGCGGCTCCAGATGCCCTTGTCGTGCGCCTCTTCGATGACGCCGTAGACGACCTTGTCGTCCCGGTCCAGCGCCTTGATCTGTTTGGCCGCCTCGCGAGGTCGGATGCTCCATTGGAGTTTGCCCTGAGTGCGGGTGGTCCGGAACAATTGGTTGTTGGAGAGGTATTGGATCAAGGGCATCAGGGATTTGGAATCGGGGAGACCGCTGAGCTCGAGGAGCTGGTCCTGGTTGAACTGTCGCGTCCGGCCGCCATGTTCGTCGAGGGAATTCTCGGCGACGGTTTTGTAGAGTTGGTCGCTGTCGTTGACGAGTTGATCGACGTCGGCCATGATGTCTTTTTTTTCTTTTTTGGAGGAGGAGATGGCCGCTCTTCTGGGCGGTCGCGTGGCTATGAGGCTTTGGTCGACATGCGAAATGTGGCGGATGCAGGGTCGATCATTTTTCTTGGGCGAGTGTCAGGTCGCGTGTTGTTTGCGTGTGCGAGGACCGACGATGAATCTGGAGAGCAGCTGCAGGTGGAGAGAGCTGGGAGCTCGTCATGAAAAAAATTCCAGCCGGTTTGGTTCGGCAGCCCCACAGTCAGGGCCACAGGCACAGTCACGCCCCATCAAATCCCGCCCCGATGCTCCGACCGATGGTGATGGATTCGCAAGCCGAGCTGGTGGGGCCCCCGGCCCTGCATTTCCGAGCGGCGGCGTGGATATGACGGGCATGAGGAGGATGCGGCGAGGGAGTGATATTGTTGATATTATTGATATTGTACTGTACAGTATCGTATATATTCTCATATATGATATCATATGCATAACCACTCGGAGGGTCGAATCGTCATCGAAGCATTTTTCTCATAATATTCTGTGCAGGACAGGGGCTATAACTACAGGTCCGTCACATAAATCCATTTTTGTCGATGGGAGCATTCGTGGATTGATATGGCACTCTCGATCCCGTGATTGATGATGGTGCTCCCGATTGTCGAATGAAGCATGGGGGCATCGGACGACTACACCGGTGTTGATGAGGACTATTTGCCATACAGCCCAGCATAGATCCATGTGGACGAGAAGCCAGGAAGAGCATACAGATTTCATGTACAGGACAGCCGCTTGTCATATCGGAGAGCCCGCCAGCAGATAGTATAACTTTCAGCCGCTTGGGACATTGTGTACAGTACAATAACCGATTTGAACGGGGTGTGGCATGGCAGTAATCAGCAATTGATGAATGAATGGTGCACACTGTACTGGAGATGGCTACAAGTCTTTGGTGGGAAGAAGATGGGCGAGGTGTGTTTTGCCTTGCCCTATCTGCCTGCCTGTCTGCCCCTGCTGATCTCCATCTCCATCGGAAAACTGTTGGACTCCCAACACAGGGCATCTTTTCATAGGCGCGCTACCGTTGCCGCTCACAATTTCACCCTTCGCACCGGACTCGAGCCTATTTCACGCTATGACTTGTGGTATCTGGGTGTCGCCCGTCCGTCACATCTCTCTCTCTCCTCAACGAGTGCGCAGGCAGGTCTTTGGAGGATGATCTCGTCCCATTCCCTTTGTCGCCTTTCCTCCGCCATTGCGCTACATCTCACGGAAATCGATGGGAAAGTCTCACGGGAATTCTTCACGAAATCCGAAGTCGACCGGGCTCAGAATTTACGTGGAATGCCGTTTGTCCAGTGGGCGGACCTCCCCCTGCATATTGGCTGGCTGCATCATGCTCCCTCCCATTCGTCGGGCATGACGCCCAAGATCTTGATGATGGATCCGGATCATCTATCCACAATCAATGGGCAATCGATCGATGAATGCTCGATGGAAAGTACGTCCAATGACCCGGAGAGCCGTAGATGCTCTCAATGGGAAGAGTTATTCGGAGAGTACTGGACTTGATGGTAGCGGATTGACTAGGGAGTCAGTCACTCGTATCATATTGTTATCATAGGTGGGCGGCCTTTTCTTTCGTATGGACAGGATGGTCTGTTCAATTCAATTCGATCAATCAATTCGCTGAGACGGACGGTCCGAGGAGACTGGAGGCACCCATCACTGTGTAGACACTAGTCGGAGCTCCCATCACTTTCCCTCTCTCTCGTGCCTGTCTCTATCTCTCTCTCCACCCGATCGTCCTGCCTCTTGACTTCACTGTCTTCTCTTCCTTGACCCGTCCGTAACTGTTGTTGGCGCTTGCGCATTTTTCGCGATCCTCCCTTTCTGATATCTCGCGACACACGACACTCCTTTCACACGTTCTTACGCATCTGCTCCCATTCGAATTGCTTGCATCTTCGCATAGGACCAAACGCTCATTCGCCTGGGACCGGGTCTCGCGCATACAACAATTTACCATTCACGCTCTACTCATCATCCGACAAGACTCGTCGGCCGGAATCTGGAGCAAACGATTTGACTTGTTGCTTCGAGATCGCCGCCCTTACCAGCTTTACACATCGACCACTGTCTTTACATCTTCTGCGAGAGAACGAACGCGCGACACCGAAGAACACGAAACTGAGATACACTTACTCCCTCAGGCCGTCCCTTTCATTACCATCGATTGGAAAGGAAGAAAAGGTGACGTGAGCCTTGTTGTGACGCCAAACCACGACGGGACCATTATCAATACCAGCGTGTGCCAGCGACACACCCATACTTTACACCACAAAACCCAACGACCAAAATCTACGATCCAATCCTTGACGGACTTACATACTATACCAAACCTCGTGTCATTTTCTCTTCGGACCCACGGACCGAGAAACCTCCAATCTCACCCAAACTCCACAACTTCCTCGACAAACCATGGCCGGCGTCCGTGACCCGGCCTTCTGGAAACGCTTCTCCACGGCCGTGCACAAGCGCGAAGAGGTCGTCGTCGACCCAGAAAAGAACGAAACAGCGTATGTATCCCTCCTCCCTGCCTCCACGATCAACCCTCCTCTTCGTCCCTCTCTTCTCATCCTCCATTTCTGACATTCGAGAAATAAAGCAACGCCTGGCTCGAACGCGAAACCTCCAAAACCCGCAGACGCGCCTGGGTCTGCCCGGTGTTCTGGCTCTGCATCTTCATCCTCGTGCCCGCCACCACCCTCGCCGTCCTTTGGCTGTTCCGCTCCGGCATGTTGGATGGTTTGGATCCCCAGCATACCGCCGCCCAGCAGGGCAACCCGAACAGCGACGTCACGGGTTCGTGAGCGACACGACGATGGAAACGCAATCATGGTGTGGGAGGGCAGAAATGACCGATTGGAAAGACTAAGGGTCGAACGTATCCACCGGGCGGCCGAAGCGACAGGAAATTTGCCGCCCATCCCTGAACCTTGAGCCCAAGACACAGTTTCGAAATGCATCTCGGCTCTTCTGGCCGAGAAAACAGATCCCGAGTCCTTCGCCTCCGAAAGAAAGAACGAAGAAGACCCAAGCGGTTTCCACAAACGCTAGCTTCGGGAGAGGCCAAACCGAGAAGCCGACAGCTCGCCCTGGGAAATCCCTGACATGGTGTGATGATCCACGACGGGTGTCCGACGCGCAAACATGGTGCTTGCACCGTTCACCTTTTCCCGCGAAAGCCGCCTGCACGGCAATCCCTCCGGGCCTGTGCGAAGTCCGCCCACATCACTCCTCGATCCCATCACATATCCCATCTTCGACGAGACGGCGGACTTCGAACTACGCCCTCTCGTCCAGGCGCAATCCATCTCGAGAGAAGGAGAAAATGGCGCCACAAAAAAACAGAAAACCTTCGATTCGGGATCACTACAGGGATGAAAACCCCCGGGAAGAGGAGAAAGCAGTCTTCAGGGGAGTCTTCGCGATAGAAAGTAAGCGTGAAGTCTCGGGAGATCTGGGGAATTTCTTTCCGAGATGATGGGAGAGGAGGAAGGTGGTAGGGAGAAGAGGTGCTCTGCTGCTGCTGCTGCTGCTGCTGCTGCTGCTGTCTCTCGCTTCTCATCCATGCACACACGCGCAACACCCGATGACATATCATTCCAGCTGGCTCGGATGATCTCGTCGTTGTCGTTGGTGTTGTCGTTGTCATCGTTTCGGTTCCTGCTCTCTCGAGGTATATATGTATATCTCTATATGTACACATGTACTGCACATAAAACGAATCAAAACCCAATGACGGGGAGCAAGGCAGGGCAGGGCAGGAATCCGCGCAACCTTGGAAATCTTTTTTTGGCTATACGTCGCACATCCATCGTGTCTTGTTCTTTACCCATTCATCCCACAAAATCTCCAGTTCAACTGGTTATGCCCCTTACCTACCTGATCTTGACCAATCGTACTGTTTCTGTTCTGAGTGATATCGCTGTTTTGTTAGTAATGATGATGCTGAGTAACGCGTATCTGTCTATCTCTATAGGTGAGGGTGTTTGCTTTTTTCCCCTACAAGATTCTTCCCGGAGTGGAGACATTGTTGGTGGCGGAAGATATACACCCCTAGATGTACCTGGATTGATGTTGTACAGTAAACCATACCCAACGCACCTGCTTTATTTCATTATCTGATCAGATCGATCTCGGAATACCCGTCTGGGGGGGAGAGAGACATCATGTCACTGCCATAATTCACAACATCACCAACATTCACCATGTCATTACACTCCCTTCATGGTCCAAGTGCTCAGGGTAATCTCTTCGTCTTCGATAATTCCCTCCTCCTCCGCGCCGAAAGCGGGACTTCGGAATCGAAGATGACGCCGGCGTCCTTGGAAAGCTCTCGCGCGCACTTTCCCCCCCACGCGAATCTGTGATGACCATTTCCGTAATAATAGTCGACTTGCGATTTCCCCCTCGCGCGTGCTCGCCCTCCGAATGGTCAAGAGGTTCGCAGAGGGGACCAGCCCTGGAGCCGAACTCATCACGGTGAGGCGGAGAAGCCCTGGGACGATTGCTGTGGTGTTCCACCGGCGATGATCCAAATTGTACCTCCAATCATCCATTCACGCCTCTCTTCCACCATTGGAAGGGAGATTGATGGTTTTTTTTAAGCTCTTTTCTCTCTCTCGATTCGTATTTTCTCCTCACATCGCTTCTCGAGAAACTGTTCACGGTGGGGATGCAAAACACGGTTCTCTTTTCTCCATAATTCCCCTCCGGTCCGTGAACTCTGAAGGGACGAAAGAGGGATTGATTGCTACGATGAGGTCTATCCCACCATGTCTTTTCCTTCTCGGCGCTCTCGCGGGAGAATGCCTGGCCATGTCCAGTCCTCATATACGAGCGAGGAAGATTGCTGCTGCTGCCGCCGTTGCTCATCGGTCGTCAGCCGCCAACTCGGCATCCAGTCGTCCGACCGCTTCTGCGGCGCCCGAGTCGTTTCGATACCTTACATCGAAGACCAAAAGTGGGAATCTAATCTTTTCCGACAAAACCCGACTGAAGAAGGAAAACCCAGAACTGATCGAAATGTATGACCAGAGTACTTCGTCGACGGGACCAAAATCCCCGATGTGAACTTCGACATTGTAAGAAAGCAAAGGGCTTTCCTAATTCTGTTCCGAATGTTCGAAACCCTTTCCTCTCCACTAACGATCTCTTTTTGTCTCCCTCCCAGGGCGAATCCTACGCCGGTCTCCTCCCCGCCGCCGCCAACACAACCTCCCTACGCAACAGCCTCTACTTCTGGTTCTTCCCCTCCTCCTCCTCCTCCAATCCACTCGCCTCGAACGAGCTCGTCATCTGGCTCAACGGCGGCCCGGGCTGTTCCTCCCTCGAGGGACTCATCCAAGAGAACGGTCCTTTCCTCTGGCAAAGCGGGACCTACGCTCCGCAGAGGAATCCCTTTTCCTGGACGAATCTGACCAATGTCGTCTACGTGGATCAGCCGATCGGCACGGGGTTCAGTCCCGCAGCGGAGGGCGAGCCGGGGAGGATCGTGGATGAGGAGAGGGTCGCGAGGGATTTCGGGGTGTTTTGGCGGAATTTTGTGGGGGCATTTGGGATGCAGGGGCGGAAGATTTACTTGACCGGGTGAGTCTTTTTCCCCCATCTTTGTGACCCCTTTTCGTTTTCTTTTGGGTGTGTTCTTGCTTGCGAGGGAATCCGGGGGGTTTTCGTTTTACTGATGAGGGATTTTGTCATCTCTGGGATAGAGAGAGTTTCGCGGGACAATATATCCCGTATATTGCAAAGTACATGCTCGATGCAAATGACACGGAGCATTTCAATCTGAAGGGCATCTTGATCAACGATCCGGCTTTCAACGAGGATGATGTCCTCTTCCAGGGTATGTTGCCTCGATTCCCCTACATGAAAAGCTGAGAAAGTTAAAGAGAGGACTCTGTTTAATGATGAGAGATCTCCCCGATACAGCTCCCGCGGTCGCTCACCTCAACGCTTACGCCAACATCTTCAATCTCAACGCCACCTTCACCGCCTCCGTCAACGCCCGCGCCGACTCCTGCGGCTATACCCCCTGGCTCGAGCGAGCCCTCCGATATCCCCCGCAAGGCCACATCCCCAGCGCTCCCTCCAGCAGTGTCCCCGGCTGCGACGTGTACACCGACATCGTCAACGCCGCTCTCCTGGTCAACCCCTGTTTCAACGTCGACCACCTCACCGATTTCTGCCCCTATCTCTGGGACATCCTCGGATTCCCCTCGCTGGGCGCCGGTCCGGATGACTACTTCGCGCGGGCCGACGTCCAGAAAGCGATCAACGCACCGCGCACGCCGGACTGGGCGGTCTGCGGGAATCCCACCCTGGGGCTGAATTTCCAAGATCATTCCCCCCCGGCCGGTTTGCCAAGCGGTCCTCTGGGGGCCGTCATCGAGAGGACGGGAAACGTCGTCGTGGCGCACGGGAGCCTGGATTACCTGCTCCTGATCAACGGCACGCTCGCCACGATTCAGAATCTGACCTGGCATGGTCGGCAGGGCTTTCACGTGGCCCCTTCCTCATGGGAGGAATTCTACGTCCCGTACGGGAGGAATCTCGCATATGCCATCGATGCGTTGACCCATCAGTCCGTTCCGGAGAAATCTCTCGGCCTGGTCGGCGGAGCGGGGGTCATGGGGAGGACCCACTCGGAGCGCGGATTGACGTTCGTCGAGGTGTGGAACTCGGGACATGAGTTGGCGCAGTACAATCCCGCTGCGGCGTTTCGATTGTTGGAATTCCTACTCGGCAGGGTGGAAAGGTTGGATGTGAAAGGGGGTGGATTCTCGACAGAGAGGGAAGCGAGATGATACCTTTCCTGTTTCAACTCGGACTCTCCGAGTCTGCGGTCTCCGCCTGGGGAATCTTTGTCAACGCCATCCCTACTTCTGATGAGACGATTGGCAGAGGTACGGGACGCGAAGATCTTCTTCGCGAAACTCACAACCAGCATCTTCTCCAACAGCTCGTGCTCTGCAGTAGATTTCTAGCCCTGCACAGAAGGCCTGCGTTCCCACGATGAAGAATTATTGGGCCATGTCGAGATCGATACGCGAGATACGTCCATCACTACAGAACATTCTGGCGGCTACCAAGAGATTCCGCGCTGCCCTCCCCTGATTCATCTGCTATCGACGGCACACAGGTTTTGAGGGGCTGTATGACGGACCGCCCATACGTATGCAACACGCTTGATTACTATTTCACCGGTGACCCGACGAACCAAGACTTGGGATTGCTGCATTTCTGTTTTCGGTCTACCTTTCAGAATAAATGACTTTCGGACTTCTCGGATCCCTGTCGCATAGACCGGTGAGTAGATCGGCCAATGGGAAGCAAGGACGCAGCCGCAAGAAAACAATTTCTCGCAGCTATCTCAGGTGTCGCATTCTCAAAGGAAGAGAAGATCTGACTAGACGATCTGCAACGGAGGCTGCCCTCCGTCGGGCCGCCCTCTCGCACTGACTCCGAAGCACTAGTGCTTACGCAACGTCGATCGGAGCTTGGCAGTCAGCATGACATTGGTGCAAATCAATTGCTTGGAAGTCAGTGTCGAGAGCTTGCTACGAGAAGTTGACGCCTGGGGGACCTGATTTACTTAAGAGAAATCCTGCAATCATATTTTAATCACCACATGCACATCGTCAACGACTTCGATCCAACCGGAGAGGGCTGAGCTCGGCCTCACATTTCAGCTGCTTACTATTCGTATGGAAACAGTCGGGGCGATGCCCGTTGCTAGTCGACAGGCCACCCGGAACTCATCGTGTTGGCTGGACGCCTTGATCTCAATACGACTCGGATGTAACGCCACATTTGGCGGATTGATGCGAAAGCATAGCATATAAGAGAGACATGAACGATCCACATCCTGGACCTTGATACACTACAACAATCCCCACCTTCAGTCTACCATATTCTCATCTCAGCATGAAGATTCCCGTGGCACTCCTGGCTGCTCTCCTCGGCACGGCGCACGCCCGATTCAGCTTCAACCTCGGAGTCCACGGCAGATACGACGCCAACGCGCCCTGTTCAACCGGATGGGACGTCAACGACGATCAACTACAGCTGACCCGTGAATTCGGATCTTACGAATGCACCAGAAGCTCGAAAGAACTAGGGGGTTTCCCTAACAAAGACAGCTCGTTCTGGAAGACTCCAAATTGCCGCGGGAACACACACGCCGACATCACCTGGTACGATCGAGCAGCGGGACCATCTTGTGTCAAGTACGAACGCTGCGGTTTCACCACGTGTATGAATTACCATCGCTCGCGCGTTGGCGACACTCTGTTCTACGCTGGTGACGACTCGGGTGCGTGGCCGTGCCGACCTCGATTCGCCGGTGAGACCGAACCTTGCTTGCGAGTATGAGTCTTAGGACATCGGCCAAAAGGTCGGTATCGGTTCGTGCTTCTCTGGGAATGTCTTGGTGTCGAGGCCAAATTCAACTTGCGGTTTACCAGCTGCACTGCACAGCATGCGGGACAGGGTCGCTGCTGAGGCTCTGAGAGACATTTCCTGTCAGACTTTCCACGCATAGCAGGATGTTTCGGCAATACGAAAACGCGACGCCGTCCTCGTCCAAGGCGTGCGACAAATGTGGCACCAAAGTCTGGGTTTATCTTTCTTCAAATGCTGGAAATAGCTTCAATGGACAGGGGTTTGAGAGATTCAGTCGCTTGGTACAAGACTCGGAACGAAACTATCTTGGGTTTTGTACTTTCAAGTAGTTTGGATCAATGTCTAGAAATATCGCTGAATCCGAAAGTGAACAAACGGCTTTTTATCGCATGCTTTCATGGGTAAAGTGAAATGACCACGCTTGACTGTCCCATCGTTCCTTCCTCGAGCAAGACTGTGCCTTTCCGTCGTCTGCCTAACGAACCTGCTACAAAGTGCTCTTTACCGGTCAAAAGCTACAAACTACCGCACCTCTCCCTCCTATCATCTACATGCAAAACGTCAACTCCCATTTGAAACCATTACCATATCATATATCAAACGGAAGCGGCAAAAATTTGATCAGGGTGGGACTCGAACCCACGAAGATTGCTCCACTAGTAATCTTGTCTTCAGCACTGTTTTTAGTTCTTAGCCTGAAACTAGCGCCATAACCACTCGGCCACCTGACCGATAGATTTACGAGCCATGAACAAGGAAATTTCTCCCCTTGTGGATGTCCTGAATGAAACAGGCAGGAAATTTGCGGGTATATCAAACTTTGATGTGGACTCGTTCGGGATGGAAAATGCTGGAGATGGCGATAGTTTGCAGTGAGTCTTGTGTGGCGGTGATAGACACAAGTTGAAATGTGTGATGGGCGAACCGCTTGCTGTCGTGTCTTGCTGGTCGATGCTGTGGCGCCGGGGAGGTGGTCAAGACGATCGCGAAAGATACAGAGAATGTACCTCAAGAACAATGAGCAAAATGAGCGGGAAAAGTAGGGAACCATTCGAGAATGTCCCCTTTGAATGAAACATTTCTTTCCCAGCTTTTTCCAAGTGACGAGAAGGAGGAGATTTTGTGAGTTAGGTTGACATAGACATGACGAAAGATGGTGAACCTTGAGGTGAACCTTGAGGTGCTTTGCCGTTAGGGTTGCCCCTTTCCAAGGCCCATTGATCTGGAAGAAATCTGCATTTCCATACAGCACTTTTACAATCGCAACGTGTTTGGGAGGAAACTCTCTCCGTAAGAAGCGTGATTCGTGTCTTTAAGGATCGAGCATACAACATTGAACCTGCCTGGTCTATATTTATTGTGGCGCACTCGGACCTCCTTCACCATCATCCCCTTTTGATTCCTCCTCCTCTTCTACGTTTTCTTTGACAACTTCCTCCACATGACCTTCTCGCAACATCTCTCCCGCTGGTCCCTGCTTCACAATCCGTCCATTACCCAAGACGATACAATAATCCGCATTCTTTACAGCCTCCAACCGATGAGCGATAGTGATGACAGTACTCTCCTTCATCTCCTCATGCATGACCTGTTGGATTTGCGCGGCAGTCTCACGATCAATCGATGCGGTCGCCTCATCCAAGATGATGATGGCACTTCGGCGGAGTACGGCACGAGCTAGACCGACGAGCTGTCGTTGACCCTGGCTGAGGTTTTTGCCGCCGGCTTCGACCTTGGTATCCAGTGACCACCCCTGACGCGCACAGACACGTTCTAGGACCGCTGCACAAGCTTCATCAGTGTGCTCCTTGACAGGGTCGAGATTCTCACGCATGGTGCCAGGGAAAAGTACAGGGTCCTGTGCGAGGAAAGTGATGCGAGTGCGCAGAAGTTGCTTGTCAACTTGCGCCAGGTCGATATTGTCAACGGTGATACTTCCATCGTTGGGTAACATGGTGGCGATGAGCGAGAGAGCGAGGGTGGACTTGCCAGATCCGGTACGGCCGATAATGGCTGTTTTGGAGCCTCCTTTGACTGTGAATGAGACCTCGGCCAAGGCGGGATCAAGGTGCGGCGCATATTGGATAGTGACATTATCGAAAACAATATCTCCCGAAAACGATGGCCACCAGGCTGGGGGAGTGATGGTCCCCTTTGGCTCTTGATCAAGATGTAAAAGCTCCACGACTCGCTCGACCGAGACGAATTGCATCTGCATCTGACCGTACTGCTTGCATAAGTAATGGGTATTGGTAACAAACCGTTGAGCGGCCAGAAGGACAAACGCGGTCAATCCGGCGGAAAGATGAGTCGCGAGGGCCAGCAAGTAGAGCAAAAAGGTGGCAAAGGCGGATAGTATGTCATACCGGTAGGTGAGCCAGGTTTGAGCGCTCCAGTAAAAATGGTCCATCTTCTGAAAGGTATCCACGACGTGGATGACACGGTCTTGGAACCGTTCCTGCGCGTGAAAGGCACGCACGGTCGCCAGGCCTTCGAGTAGGGCACCAAAGTTAGACATGAGTGGCGTCAAAGACACTGTCTCGAGCCGACGGAGACTCTGTGAGGCGGGGATGAATCGCTGAAAGATGAGGATGAACGTGACCAGCAATAGGACAGTGAAGAGCAAGAACAGAGGAGTGATCGCTGCAATGACCACGACCGATGACATCCACGAGATGGTCATCCAAGATATGCTCATGAACTGGTGAGTGATGCCGCCATCGATAACACCGATATCCGAGGTCATTCGATTCATGAGTCGACCGACAGGAGTAACGTCATAAAACCGGAATGTTGCATAGGCGACTCGTTCCATAATCTCGCGGAACATGTTTTTACCAGCAGTGTAGCCAATGACGATGATCATACCCTGCGCGAGAACAAAGCAGAAAGAGGAAACAAGTGCAATGGCCAAGAATACCAGTAGCCAAGGACGTACATCGTCATCCGGCGGTGGAAGACGGTCAGAGATCCAGGATTGTGCCGAGACAATGTCCTCTGCAAAGATCATAAACCTAGATTGCGATTCGGTCTGGTACGATTCACCCCAGGTCTTGATGAACCAGTTCTCTCCGAGGATGGCGAGGCGGAAAAGGATTAGCCCTGCAATAGCTATCGCCCACAGCGAGAGCTTGCCGGCTTTGATATACTCCCAATAAACACTGAGTTTGACTCCGCCGGATTCGCGATGCTCATCATCTAAGAATTTCTTGGGCGCAGTTTTATCCTTGTCATCCTTTGTGGGGCCTTTTGTTTCGCTGCTTGATTTAGTTTTCTCACGGGTATTGCTGTATTGGATATTCGTAGGCTTGTCTGTAGAAGTGGTGACAAGACCATTCTCAACTGTGAGGAACTGTTGCGCAGCTTCAATAACCAATTCCTGACGATGTGTGATTAAAAGGACAACGCGACCTTTCATGAGTGGGCCACGGAAGCACTCGTTGACGATCGACTCGGCAGTCTGCTGGTCAAGTGCCGAAAGTGGATCGTCGAGAAACAAGATCTTTGTTTGGCTGTAAACTGCACGAGCGAGTGCGACTCGGGCCCTCTGTCCACCGGACAAGCCTATGCCGTTCTCTCCAATAAGCGCCTGATCACCACCACTGAAGCCCGCCAGATCATGTGTGAGGGCACATGCCTCGATGACACTGTTGTATCGCTCTTCGTTGAATTGCTCCGAGAATAGGATATTTTCACGGATGCTCATACTCTGCAGCCAAGGAGTTTGAGCACAGTATCCTATAGGCTCGAGCGGTCGGATGAGCTGACCCTCGAGCATGTCAAGCTCACCCAGAAGAGCCTGTAGGAGAGCAGTCTTGCCGGATGCAACTTCGCCCGAAATGACAGTAAGGCCGGTCGGAAAGGAAGCATGGACCTTTTTCAACACAGCCTGGGAAGTCCCTGGCCAGGCGAACGTTGCATTGTACAAGGACAAATCGTCCCCGACGAGAGCTTCGGTGGACATTTCCTCGCGATTGGGCTCAGCCATAAATTCCTCAATGCGATTCACTGCAACCCATGCATTGATCAAAGTTGTGATCAACTGTGGCAATTCGTTCAGCGCAAATGTCATCATTCCGAACAGAGAAAGTGCAGGAAACGCAATGTCCACTGTCAGGTGCTTCTTTGCAATGACAGTGTACGCATAGAAAGCAACCACAGGTGTGCAATCCAAAGATAGAGTGTTGACGAATGAGATCAGTAAAGAGACGCATGACGATACGACCCGAAGATTGAGCTCTTTCTGACGGGCATCAAGCACCTGGATTAGCCATGAGCCTTGCCAACCATACCAACGAAGATGTCGGAGAGCTTCGACAAATTGCCCAATGACTTGTAACTTTTTATCAGTAGCGACTCGACGCTTGCTCTCGATGTAGATCATGATCCGAGCGAGTCCGGCGCTGATGAGCTGAGCACCGACAACTACCGCCACGGCGATCATGGCGGACCATCCGAGGTAGTTGACAACCAATCCCATGGAGAAGAGAACACTCAAGGGAACGCGAAGCAATTTGTCAAATTCCCAAAATCGCTGTGCAACTTCGTAAACATCGTTGCGCATCAGGTTCAAGATTTTGCCCATCGAGGCCGGCTCTTTTGCTTCTTCCTTCGTTTTGCGAGAAAACAATTTCTTGAAGCGCTGCCACAAGGAAGGCTTCTCTTTGACCGCGTCGGCACTGTTGGCGTGACCGTTTGCGGATCCATTGGCGTCACCATTTTCGGGAGTCTCTTTCTTCTCCTGTGGTGCCTGGAAGGCAATCTTTCGTCCCAAGGTCTTTTCATGTAACATGGTAATCATCTCTCCGCGGGATCTTTCATAGCATCTTCGGCCGAACCAAAGATTGAAGACGCCCAATTGACTGCTGATCAAGCGAATGACGAGTACAATGAATGCATACGTGACGGGCACTGATTTTGGTAAGGTCGGATCTTGCATCGTGCTGAGAATCAATTGCAAAAGAACTGGTGCCGAGTAAGTAGCGACCAATTCGAGCAAGCCCAGGAGGACGATTAGACCAAGATCGATGGCATTCGCAGCGATGAGACGAGCGATAACAGATCCTTTGAGTTCACGAAAATGATCATGTAGTCGTCTGTGAGAGAAACCGTATGGAAGAGACCAGACATCTGTCTCCTCGAGTTGCCTTTGTCCAGCTAGCGTGAGAAGCGGTGCAACCCATGACACTGTCATGAACTGCCAGAGATTAACGATATCTTCTGGACTGCGTAGGGTTGCCACAGGTGTATCGAACGGCTTGCTGATGTCCTTTGTAGACCAGTATGGGTCGCGAAGCGGCATGAAAAGTAACGTGACGATAGCAACAATTCCGAAGATAGTACTAGCGATGCTGAAGGACCGCGATGAAGCGTTATTCCAGAAAAGATGACTAGTTAGTACCGCCTGTACGATACATTGTATGATGAGCAGCCAAAATACAGCGTATGGAACTGTTCGCGGCCTCAAAAGGACAAGTTGAGAAATGATGACGAGCCAAGTAAGGATTGGAACAAATACCGCGAGCCCCGAACGATCGAACGTAGAGGCCGCGACTTGTAGAACCAGACCGACCAGTGAGAGTGCAGACAAGGCTTGGGTATAGGCGGTCCATCGTCGGCGGCGCACGAGTTCAACCTCGACCACAGGCTCTGCGATCTCTTGTACAAATGGGCGCATCCATTGCGCTCGCTGTGGGATAAAGGCACGCGAAACTTGACCAAGCAGGATTACTATCGCAAGGACAGCTGGAAGCAAGGCAATGCCTGGGAGGAAGCATTCTGAGATTGATGCGGATCGCGAATCCCAGATGCGATCAAAGCAGAGGTTCATGCCTGTGTGAGCCATCGTCGGCGATGTTTACGTGTGTGCCGTACAGTCCAGTCCAGACATTGACACGCCAGACAACAAGATCAAACCGATAAGAGTCATGGGAAAAGACTTGAATGGGGCAAATGGCCTAAATGCTGACATACCTAGGTACAGACTCGCACGGCACGCCCTTTGGAGTTGGACCCAGAAAGCTTGCGCTGCAGCCCTTTTTCTCAGCCACACCGCCACTTGTTTTAGCAGGGCAAGAACGTCATTCGTTCGCGAACAGTACGCGCCACAACGCGGGTCACACGTCTTCCAATACTACCTAGGTATCATCGCATGAGTGGGATGTAGGCGAGGCTGCACGCGATCATCAATCAAGATTCACGCGCATGTCTACAACATGGCAGGCGAGAGGCTCGAGTGGTCTGACGACGATGGCGAGCCCGAAGCTGTCTATAACACTTTTAAGAAGCGCAGGGCAACGGCTCAAAAGCAAAATCGCGAAAGCATCAAGCGGGCAAGAACGACCGCAACATCTATGGTCGGACGAAAAGCGCGCAGAGCTCTGCCGGCAGTAAAAAGACTAGCCGAGGATGACGAAGATACGGCTCTTCTTGAAGTCGCCTTACCGGAGTACCTTCAGCAGCGTCGCAGATCATGGGCCGAGCTCCGGTCACGAGATGGTCTCGACACACTGCTTGTGCCTCCTTATTATGATGACATTTACTTCTCCGATGATGAACATCTTGCGGATCTTCGAGAAAGACCAAAACTCGATCTGGTCCCTCCCAAACCTTATCAAGACATCGAATTGAAACTGTCGGCTGGCACCATTCCTGCTCCTCTGGCACAGTACTTGAAACCGTATCAAGTTCAAGGGGCCCAATGGCTGCACAGGAAATTCGTCTATCAAGAAGGCGGCATTCTTGGAGATGATATGGGTCTCGGAAAGACCATTCAGGTCATCGCTTTTTTAACGGCCGCTTTTGGCAAGACGGGTGACGAAAGGGACAACAAGAGAATGCGAAAGGTACGACGCATGGCTGATGACAGATGGTATCCTCGAATCATCATAATTTGTCCTGGGGGCCTCATGCAGAATTGGAAGAACGAGCTCGACCGCTGGGGCTGGTGGCACGTCGATGTCATGCACGGTGCCAACAAGCTTGATATCCTGGCTGCAGCTGAACATGGCCGTCTCGAAATCGTCATCACAACATATCAGACATATCGACTGAATGAAAGCGCGATCAACGGCACTCGTTGGGACTGTGTGATTGCTGACGAATGTCACATCATCAAAGAGCGAGGATCAGCCATTACAAAATCCATGAATAACATTAATGCTCTGTGTCGCCTAGGTTTGAGCGGCACCGCTATCCAGAACAACTACGAAGAATTATGGACTTTGCTCAATTGGGCGAATCCTGGAGTCCTAGGACCAATCAGCGTATGGAAAGAGACGATTTGCTTGCCGCTCAAGATGGGCCAGAGTCATGATGCGACGGTCGCCCAGCTGTCCAAGGCACGACGGATTGCGACAAAGCTTGTAGATAACCTCCTCCCACGCTTTTTCCTTCGACGCAACAAGACACTTATTGCCGACCAACTCCCGAAGAAGAGTGATCGAGTTGTCTTTTGCCCGTTGACAGAGATACAAACAGACGCATACAATAACTTTGTCGATCATCCTCTAGTTCATGCGATCCGTGACTCTGCTCAGCCATGTGATTGCCAGTCAGGACTGAAGCGCGGAAATTGTTGCGGGAAAGTCGTGGAAGGATACGGCAAATGGCAAACCTGGGTCTTCCCTTGCCTAATGACTATTCAAAGGCTTGCGAATCACGTCGCCCTGCTTGTCCCATCTGCTGAGGCTGACCTCGACAAACATGAAAAGGATCTTGAACGGCTCAAGATCGCATTGCCGGAGACGTGGAAGGAATTATACGAGCAGCGTGACAGTCTCATCAACTACGCAAACATCAACTTCTGTGGCAAATGGATGGTGTTGAAGAAGCTGCTCCGACTATGGTATAGCAATGGCGACAAAGTGCTCGTATTCTCGCATTCGGTCCGACTCTTACGCATGCTGCAGATGTTGTTCAAGTCCACGACTTCGTACAACGTGTCTTACCTAGACGGCTCTTTATCATACGAAGAGCGACAGAAAGCTGTTGACGAGTACAACTCCGACCCCGCCCAATTCGTCTTCCTCATCTCTACCAAAGCCGGTGGTGTAGGTCTGAACATTACCAGCGCGAACAAAGTGGTCGTCGTGGATCCGAACTGGAACCCCTCCTACGATCTGCAAGCACAGGATCGGGCATATCGTATTGGGCAAACCCGCGACGTCGACGTCTTCCGCCTCGTGTCCGCCGGCACGGTCGAAGAGATCGTATACGCCAGACAGATCTACAAGCAGCAACAAGCCAACATCGGCTACACGGCGTCCGTGGAACGGCGATACTTCAAAGGCGTGCAGGACCAGAAAAACATGAAGGGCGAGATCTTCGGGCTGGCCAACATCTTCGCGCCGCAGAGCGAGAACGTCGTCCTCCGCGCAATCGTCAACAACACCAACATCGCCGAGACGCGCGCCGGCGTGGAGATCCGCGGCCTCGACATGGAAGCGAGTCAGGGAGACGACGACGACGACGACGCGGACATCGACGGGAATCCACTACTCGGCGACGACCGCCGCGCGGACGCCGCCATGAGCCAACTCGCGGCCGAGATTATCGACGCGCCCGCCGGCCGCCGCACCGCCGCGCTGGCCGCCGCCGCCAAGAAGAAGAAAGACCCCGTCCAGGCCATCCTCGCGTCGGCCAACGTCCAGTACACGCACGAAAACTCCGAGGTCATCGGCACATCCAAGATCGAGACGCGCATCTCCCGCCGCGCGCAGCGCACTGGGGACGATGCCGCATATGTCGACCGCACGGCATTCTTGAACAGCCAATCCCAGCAGGCGCTGGTACCCACAGGGGTCATGCCGGGCGCATTGGGGGAGCCGAACGGCGCGGGAAATACGCCTGGCATGACGCCGCTCGATGCGGACGGCAGAATCAAATACCGCTATCGTCCCCCGGAGGATGTCCGTTGCAGACAGTTCTGCACTATGGCGGCTCGTTTGGGGTTCGAGGATGATGTTCCGGGCTTCGCGCTCGTCGTCGAGGGAATGACGGCGCAGCAGCGAAGGGATTTCCTGGACACGTTTTATGCTGACAGAGAGGCTATGTTGAAGGGCGAGTGATGACGGGAAGTGTGTTCGATGTGGTCTTTTACTTTGGGACGGCATCGTGGCTCTGGAATGAATGAGACTCGACGGGAAGAATGATTTGATATGATGCATGATAACGATGATGGTGGTGGTAATGATAATGGTAATGAATATATGAATCTACGATTCTGCTTCGGCGACAGTATACCATGAACGAGCTCGATGTCTGGTGCAAAGACCGTGCATACCGCCGAGTGTGTCCCTTCCTCCGCTTCCCTCGTCGTTGCTTTTCGTCGCTCGTCTTTCCGCCTCCAGAGTAACCTTCTCATCACCTGATGATTTTCGAAGTATATAAGTCCGAGCGTTTCTGCACGACCCTCCGCGAAAGCTATAGGAGACTCGAGTCGTCGTCGTCCTGCCAATGGACCACCAGTGTTGCAGCGACGAGAGTGGTGCTTGCAAAGCGTGTCCGGTGGATCGAAGGACCGCACTCATGAGCTGAGGGGGAAGTAGTAGCCCATCATGCCGACTGCGAGGAAGACGCCGATCGAGGACCTCCACGCTCGACATAGACGACTGGGACGAGAGCCGGATGGCTGCCGATGCGAACTGCCGCGACGCTTCACGACAGCGTCCAGAACGTAATTCACAAGAATGCCGATGCGAACTGCCGTTTGTCAACGAAGCTTCACGACGTATTCCCAGTACGATGTTGACGAGAATTGTAAGTATCACAGGAACTCAGCTTGACCGACACTGTCACGAATCCACTCACTGTTGGGATCAACGTGACTCGCTGGTTGAGACAGTGAAACCATCGTTCGCGAGTGACACCTCGGATCGGAGCACTGCTCTCGCGTTGAAACCTGTGGCTTCAGAAACAAGCATCCCCTGTCGAGAACACACGCGTCCTGTTGCGCTTCACATGATCCCGTTTGGGAAAAAGCCTGTTGTCTCTGTGACGTAGATGGCGACGCATGGATGCTCTGAGAAATACATTGTGCTGTGCTGATTGTGATGTCGGAACGGCGTCGAGGTGGAACTTCCGTCGGGACTGATGAACTCACCTCGTCGGCGTTACCCATGCAGGTCGAACAAAGAGACCAGTCGTATGATTTGTACGTGACCGTACGATGGGTACGTGTAAAGAGAAACCGGGGGAAGGTTTCGTACTGAGAGAATAGCGTACCTGAAAGTCTGCATTATGCAACAAAGGACGTGCCGTACGGAGAGGATCCGAGCTGAATTTCTATGCTGTGAGAGAGGGATACTCAAGGCGGCGCAATGTGGCTTCCGACGATGGTAGAGGAGATGTTGTACTATGGGAACATGCGAACTGCTCCGACGAGTGAAACGCCCCTTTCCGAGACGAGTGAGTGACGAGGTTCGTTCGGAGCCCATCATGTTTGAGGTTACGCAGATTCGGTGATAGTGATCGACTTTTGTGAGAGAGAACTACCTCGAAGCAAGGCATTCACAGAGAAGATGTTGTACCTTCGGAATATCGCAATGACTCCGAGATAGTGAAACCCCTTTTCCGAAAATGGTGGGATAATAAGGTTCTTTCGGTAGTCGTCGTGTGCGGTTGTGCGCAATCGGTGGCTGTGATCGATTTTCGGCGGCATCTAGATACCTGTTCGGAAGCAAGGGAGATATGTAGATGCAGGAATCCGCTGGGTGAAAAAGTGAAACTGTTGAGAGGACGCAATTTGCTTATGCAGTCATCAATATCGCAATCACGTCGTAGCCAGTTTGCTCGCTTAATACAACCTCGGAGCCTGTCAAAGGAGCAAAAGATGTACAATTGAGTAAGGATTTCTTTGTCAGGAGTCATCTCGTTTGCTCAGACTGTGCGAGTGACTCACGACAAGTCAAAGGAGAAGGTTTCCGTGCATGGGATGGGAGAGGTACAAGAGAGTCACTGCGTCTCACGACGACGATAGACACAAACCGGCATTTGCCGATCACCGGTGCTCACGGCTCCTCGAACAGCAGTTCTTTGTTGAGAATACACCTTTGTCGTTTCAAAGGGATGGTTGATTGCCCCTGTCGCACTTGAGCATCCAGACGGTCCGGGTGAGGGTGTTGTGCACATCAAGTTACAATCAACAAAGAATTCGCTTCTATTCTGTTCCACTTTCCTTGCAAACCAATGTTCCTGGTGCTGAGAGGTAAGAGGATGATACAGTTCCCTTTAGATACTAGGTATGCTGTGATCTGGTCGTTTCTCTTCGCATGTTTCGGTTAGGAATCCCTTCCCTAGCGTACCACCACAGCCAATTTTGAGACTGGATTGGACTTGAATGGTTAACAATGAAAGGCACTTGTGAACGAGTACCACCACTACCACCACCATCATCATCACCACCCTCACGTACGAAACAGATCCACTTTCATACTGCCGGAGTATCAACTGTAGAACGAGGCCGCCATGTGTAGCGTCCGGATCGGTCGATGCCTCACGTTGGGACATTTCACAACATGATTGAATCCCAATCGGAGCTGACGCGTCCAAATGACGAGGATGTACAACGCACTCAACCTCATCAAGACGGTGGCTGTTCCACCGACTGATTGCCCATGCAGGTATTCAATGCAGAGTGGATGTGGAAGTGTCACAGCCGAAGCCATCGCAAGGGCAGAAAGGGCGGCAGAGGACCTTCATGCAAACGCTGCTGCATGATTGCCCCGAAAGTGATTGGATACAGATCAGCCACTTGGGGTCCGCAATAGCCGCCGCCTTGTGTTTTGCAATAAAAAAGTGAACGGGTCGGTGCATGAGGGGCAGTGAATTGTTACCTAGTATGATTGTGCTACACATTTGCTACGATGCTCGCGGCCCAAAGAGAAATGTTGCAGGAGGCGGTTTGATTGTCGCCCGCATTGAGCTATTGTCTGTCGGTACTGGGCCCGAAGTAGCTGCGCACTCACACTTCTCGCCAGCCAAAGATGGGAGAGGGAAACAAGCAAGCAAGCAAGCAAGGAACTGGCGCTTCGCGAAATTTGAGTCCATCGTCACTTTACCCCTGAACATACAATGAGCAGCATAGCCAGTGTTTGCATCAAGCAAAAGGAAGTATGTTTCTTGCGATTGGGGCGTTGGACGTGTCGAGTAATCCCTTGCAGCATCAAACATCGCCATCGCAGCAGTTCTCGCGCTGATCGGGGCCTTGCGTGTTTCATGGGCAGCCGTCAAATGTTACACGCGGTAACCTTGGCATCATTTCGCACCGCATCGAGAAACAAGTGACAACAACAACAACAAAAGATACTCGACCGCCTGTACTCTTCCTGTGCAGCATCGAGTGTATCGGATGTCACCCTTTGCGAGTCTCGCGCATGAGAGGCCGCACCTTGTGACGGACCTCGTCAAACCCGTGCTCTTCTGGATCCAAGTCATAAAAGCTCACCCAAGGCGCCTTTGGTTATTCAATCTCGTTCAACGCTTTTGACCATCTCAAACGACTTGTCCGCTGAATCGCAGAACTTGGCACTGTTCCTTACCACTTCCTGAACTCTTCTTGTTCAACTCTTATTAAATTCTTCACGCGTTCCGACATTCGCCAAGCCATTCCCTCATCATACGACGTGCGCGCTTCACTCGCGACCGACAACACCAACTTTTCAGATCCTTATTCTCGTTCCTCCAGCAATGAATGTCGCACAAACGAAACAATACGCTCTCCGCTTTGTGGGGCTCGAGCAATGGAAGGATTGGGATGATTGCCTGTACCGCGGCGTGAAATTCACCCCTCCTGGCGGGTCCGCATTCGTCTTTGCCGCCAGCAAGGAGTCCGCCTCACCTTTCAGACTCTTGTCACCGGTATCGCCCAGCGAGAGCAGAAGCGCGAGAGCCAATCCACTCATACCACCCATCGATGCCGCGCGACCCGCGGCCTTTCACTCGTATCGGACCATCGCCGGCAAGACGTACGAGTTGTGGTCAATCGCACAGGCCTTTCCGGATGCCATCATCGGCAGCAGATCCTTCGTGGTTTTGCTGCCTCACCACGCGTGGCATAGAAACCTGAAGCGATATTGCCCTGGCGCGTTCAGTGTCATCACCATGACTCTGGACAGGGGCGATAAGCTCGATTCTCGCGCTGGCGGGCGGGACAATGGCGAAGAGTGGCAGCAAAATGTGATCATCGATGTCAAAGAGGCGATTCAAAAGGAATTGGACCTTGCGAGGGACTGGAACGAGATCAACGCGGTTCTGCAAGCGCGGATGGATGACTTTATGAAGGTACATCGCAATCTCCTAAAAGGCAAGCCTGCACTCGATCCGGAGCTGCTCCTTTTGATCAGCAATTGGATTGTCCAATCATTTGCCGCTGATACGTACGACAACACCATCGCATACATGGGACTGAACGACAACGTCGACTCAGAGAACGGTCATCTTTCCCGGCTTTCGGGGGACGAAGGATCCTCGAGCAAGCGAGGCAGACGTCGCAGCCGCGAGGCCCCACACGGTGCAACGGACCCGTACGTTGATCGGGAGGACGTCACGCCCTTCCCGGAGAAGGAATACCCTCCATCGTCGGATCGAAACGCGCCTGTGCATAATCAACGTGAGCAGCATGTGAATGATGACTGGCCAGACTGGTCCGGTGGATATGACGATGAAAGCATCATGTCCAGGACTGAACGGTTGGAGAAACGACTCGAGCAACAATGCAATTGAAGCCAGAAACATATGCCGACCTGGAATCCTGAAGTAGCTGCCTTGGAGCGAATCGTCTGGTCGTTGGATCATGGAGCGATTGGTCATGGGGATTCGTGGGATTGGATTGTTTTTCCTCCTTGCAGACGCATTGTCTTGTTTATAATTTTGTTCCAAAGCGTTTAGTCAGATTATCCTATACCACAAGTATATACGCCTTCTTGCATCCATGCCGATTTTCCGCACACACACACATTTCGCGGTAGAACGCCTGAAATTCCCAATTTGTCAGAAAGGCGGCCGTGACGGCCTGCTGCAGCACGCCCATTGTACCCATGCATGTGACAGGTTTGATCAATGAACCACACTGGATCCTTTCATGGACATGCCTCAGGAATATTCCGTTATCAAACTCGGCAGCCGCTCTTTTGTGAGACGTATCAAGTCAAGAAAGTCCAATCATTCGTCTGATCTCCCCACAGACGACATGATGAAGTCGTCGTTCATCTCAGCGGCCCGTGCGCCAACGGGCCTTCGCGCGCGTGCTCTTTTCTCCACAAAAAGCCTCGGTCCAATCGCGCATCCCCGAAATGGCCATGATGAAACGACAGCATTCCTCCGACTCGATAGACCCAGGGAAGGGATAGCGTCATCTTCAAATCAGGCCCGTCGAGATCGATCAGAGAGACTCCATTCGACACACCACGCAACACAACACCAGGACCATCTGCGGAAACAGATCACAACATCGCAACATCGCCTCGACAGGCCACGAGCATGCGAACGACCACACCCTGACCACGTGGGCCAATCACTCACTCATCTCCATCTTGAAACCAAAAAACCACCTCGATGGCCGACTTCGCCGCCGCGCAAGCCCGCATCCTCCAACGCCGCGCCGCCCGCGAAGCCTCCCTCAACGCCGCCGCCCAATCCTCACGAAATCTTACCTCTACCAACGACTCCCTGCCCCCATCCAACCGACTCTCCCGACTGCCCACACCACTACGATCCCTACTCACCAGCACAAGCTCCAGCACGCGGACGCTCTTCAACCTCGTCTCGAGCCCCTACGGCACCAACCCGGCCTTCCGCGTCGGCCAGGTCGACGCCGAGCTCCTCGACGAGGCGCTCCTCGACCTGCTCAAGAAGCAGGCGGGCGAGGGCCTAAAGCTGTTCGGCCCGCATCTTGTCGACGACTGGGAGGCGGAGGTCCTACTGCTCCTGCGGATCGTGCTGTGGAAACTGTCGATCTGGGACCACGGCACGAGCTATGGCGCGAGCCTGCAGGGGCTGAAATACATCGACGCTCGGGGGAGGGGGAAGGTCGGCGCGGCGTTGACGGCGGCGGGGAAAGAGGCCAGTCGGGTGCAGCGGGCGGGCCATGGGCTGGTCATGGTCCTGGGCCGGTACGGGTGGACGAGGTGGGAGGAGTATCTCTCGGCGCAGGAGGGCGGGTACGAGATGCCGAGCGCGCTGATCCGGAGGTTAAGTCGTCTATCGGGTCTCTTGACGAGCGGATACAACGTCGCGGCCCTGGCATCCTTCGCGGTATTCCTCTGTAATGGACATTACCGGACGCTGACGGACCGGATCCTCCGACTCCGCCTCGTCCCCGTCTCCAACCAGACCAGTCGCGAGGTCTCGTTCGAGTTCCTCAACCGCCAGCTCGTCTGGCACGCCTTCACCGAATTCCTCCTCTTCCTCCTCCCGCTGGTGGGCATCACCCGGTGGAAGCGCTGGCTGGCGCGCGCGTGGAAGAAATTCTCCACCCTCCCCATCTTCCGCCTCCGAAGACCCGGAAGCAAACTCCACCCCAACCTTGACGGAGACGACGACGACGCCACCCCGCGGCCCGCCGGCGAGCTCTCCTTCCTCCCCGAACGCACCTGCGCCATCTGCCACCAGGACCAGAACCCGACCAGCGGCGTATCGGAACAGGACGTCCTCGCCGGCAGCGGCTCCGGCGGCATCGCGGGCTCCGCGTCCACGGACATCACCAACCCCTACGCCGCGGACCCCTGCGGCTGCATCTACTGCTTTGTGTGCCTGGCGCAGCGCATCGAGGGCGAGGAGGGCGAGGGGTGGACGTGTCTGCGGTGCGGCGAGACCGTGGGGGCGTGCGCGCCGTGGGACGGGGACGTCCTCACCGCGGCGGCGGGGGTGGCATCCTCGAGGCCGGGCAGTTCCGGCGGCGGTGGTGCCAGGCGAGGCTCGACGTCGCCTGCTTCCCCGCGGGGCAGTCGAGCGGGGACCCACCCCCGCGGCGCAGCGGGCGAGGACGAGGATGAGCGGCGGAGCGAGCGCAGCGCGCACTCCCATGCGCCGCCGCGGCGGCGGAAGAGCGTCATGTTCGACCTCGACGACGACGACTCCGAGAGCTTGAAGAGGACGCTCTCCGCGAGGAGCAGCGATGGTGGCGGCAGTCAGTTGAGCCGGGTGGATCCCATGCCGATGGACGACGACGGCGACGCCGCGATGATGATGGGCGGTTGGAGCCGCGCGGACGAGGACGACGAGGCGATCGAGAGCGGAGACGACGAGTACGATTGAAAATTCTCCCCCGGGGACGATGTTCTTTAATTCTTCATTTTTGGCAGGGGAGGGAATGGACCTTTTTTTCTCTCTCAGCGAAGAGGTCTGGATCGGACATGGATTCTTCTTCTTTTCTTCTGGATTCTTCGTTTCATCTTCTCCTTCTCCATCCCTCTTCGTCGTCTGCTTGCGCCGGGTGGTTGGGGTCTGTGTATCCCCCCCTGCACGGCCTTGACCACGCTATCTACCACGGCCAGTCCCAATCTACAGGTCTTGCCCTCCCCACATATAAGAATACATTCTGACCAGAGAAGGCAGTGCCGCGGATCCCCGGCCGTGAACATCCCGATTTATCGATGGAGTAACGTCCATCCCTGTGACCCGAGACGCACTGTGTCCCGAGACATATTTTAGAAATTGCTTTTTATTGTCGTATCATTCTTATTTATATATAGAACCAATGATTGAATATCGACGACGAAGTTGAAGTTCCCAACATATTTAAAATTGGTCTCGCCTCGACCATCTCATCATCTGCTGTCGGCATGATCACTGCTGTGGCTGAATGTGGCGTAAAGTTTGCACGTCTCTGTGTAGTTATTCTCTTCGATTTCTGCGGCTCAAGCCCCTGTATGATAGAGTCAATCGACCAGATAGGAGGATATTCAGTCCAAACTTTATTCCATCCGCGCCTTGTGGAAGCATGAAGCTTTGAATCTAAAGCATTGAAAGTTGATGAGATGCAGACGTGGCTGAAGGGTTGAACATGCGCCATATGTGGCGCGACCACTGCGGCACAGTTGATTGCATTCTAGAAGTATCTATGGCGACGTGGTAGCTGCGAATGTGCCATCTTCCAGTCATCTCTAGTCGTGAACGTCCAAAGAACAACAACATGCCATCATCGAGTCTTTTCGTGACGGCGACGATGGATCCGGCCAGCTTGGTCCTTGCACGATCAAGGCCTGAAGGGGTACCAAATTTGTATCGCGCGCTCGCCGATTATGCTAGTGTTCCATGCTCCACCCTCCACCACCGCGCGCGTGGCCGACAGTCGATGCGCGCGAAGGCTGAGCGTCAGCAGTATCTCATACCCCCGGAAGAGCAGGCCGTAGTCGAATTCTTGCTGCATATGTCTAAGCTGGGGCAACCAGTCCAAATGAAGCATGTTCCTTCGATAGCTTTTAGCGCAACGCGACACCGGTGCACAGCCAATCGACCGCGGAAGCCGCCAGGTAAGAATTGGGCGAAGGGACTTGAAAAACGACATCCGGAGCTCAGGGCGAAAAGAGTTGCTGCGTTAGGTTGGAACCGTCATGAGAAGAACATATACGAAAAGATCACAGAGTGGTTCACCAAGATCGAACGTGTCCTGCAGCGTCCGGCTGTCTTAGCTGAGAACGTGTATAATATGGACGAGACGGGCATCATGCTCTCGATGCTTGGTTCTATCAAAGTGCTTGTAGGCAGTGACGATACGAGAGGGTACAGAGGTGCACACGTCAAACGCACAACTGTGACCGCAATCGAGTGCATCAGCGCGGACGGGCGATGCTTGCTGCCGATGATCATCTGGCCGGCCGCTACCCATCGCAGCAATTGGACCACGTTCCCGACTCCAGGGTGGCACTATGCGTATTCGGAATCCGGCTACACGGATTCCCAAATAAGCTTCGATTGGCTTCGCTTGGTGTTCGATCCACAAACGAAGGAACGAGCTAACGGCAAGCTACGCGTGTTGATCTGCGATGGTTTTGGCACACATGAAACGCTCGAAGTCCTTGAGTTTTGCTTCGCCAATGATATCGTCCTCTGCCGCCTTCCTTCCCACACGTCGCACAAGCTTCAGCCATGTGATGTCGCGGTCTTTGCACCTTTGAAGGCAGCTTATCGCGACAATGTCGAGCGCCTGGAGCGCGGCGGCGTCAGTGCAATCGGGAAGCAACACCTCACATACCTCTGTAGTCCCGCCCGCGAAAGGGCCTTTACCAAACGCAATATCCTCGCAGGATGGAGCAAGGCCGGGCTCTTCCCGTTCAACCCGGACAGAGTTCTTCGAGACTTACCGAAGCCTGTCGTTACAGCGCTTGACCTTAGTGCAGAACCAGCCACAGAGCCAGTCCTATCCCCTACATGCACAGTACCAGTAACGCCAGTGACACCTGTTGCAGCCGAATCCGTGACCGCCCTTCAGAACATGATCATCAGCTACGACGCACGCGCCCTCGACGGCGCGAGCAAAGACCGTCTTGAGCGCCATGTAGCAAAGCTGGCCAAAGCGACGCAGAAGTCTTTCGCTCACTGTTCGATGCAGCGTCATCGGATAGGGTTGCTGTTGAAGACCAACGCCGAAGCTAAGCCCCGAAAAGAAGGCAAGTCGATCGTTCTCGGCAGGGCAAGGATCATGAGCTATGATGATCTTATGGAAGCCCGTAAGACGCGCATTGAAAAAGACCTGGAAAGAGAGCGAAAGAAGGGATGCAAGCGCGGGAGACGGAGAGGCAATACGAAAGTCGTTGCAGCAGAGAGTGTCGTAGTCGATCCATTGCTGTGCGACGAGGCGACTGCAGCGAGCCATATTCAGGGTGGAAACAGCCAGGGTGGAGCGATTGCGCGAAGCCCATCGTGGAGAGCGCCGGTCGCGCAGATGTATTGATAGATTGATTCGAGGTCATACAATTCTAGAAGGCAGATTCAACGCAGCAAGGTGTTTGCGATCGTAGATTTAAAATTGGGAAATTGGGCCCAATAACTGCCACTTTACACGCGAAACCGTTGATGACCGGGGAGTTGTATGAGCACGGCGACATGGCCTGTGAATCGCACGTGCGTCTAAGGTGCCTCAGGCTTCGAAAGCGTACCTGTCAAGCGGATCCGTGAGCACGCTGGCTGACACCGCATGATGCGTGTGTGATCTTCCTTTGCAGCGACCTGAGCGAAATCTAGCCCTGTCGTCATCCTTGGTGCCTATAAGTCCAGCCTGTGATATGCGCGACGGTCAGATCATGACTTCTCAGCAGATACGACATGGCGCAGCCTGGTGGGCGCAGCATGCCGCCATTCACAGCCACAGCCACAGTGATGGAAGCGTCGCAGCCTTGCCGGCGTGATTCTCGATCTTCTGTCTGCTCATCACTCTCCACTACTATGCCTCTCAACACCTTCGTCGTACGCAAGCGTCAACATGCGACTTCTCAATGTAAATACTCTCACTTTTACCGAATTCCTAGAAGACAAAACACGGCCAAGGTACGCGATCGTATCGCACCGATGGGGGAATGAGGAGGTTACCTTTGAAGATGTGCAAGAAGGGCGCAAGAAGAGCAGTGCTGGATACCAGAAAGTCGAAGCGTTCGTACAATATGTGCGAGATAACATAAAACCGGTGTGTTGGCTGTGGATCGATACTTGTTGCATCAACAAGAAGGACGCAGTAGAGTTGTCGTATGCGATCAACTCGATGTTTAGGTGGTACCGCAATGCAGAACTTTGCATTGCGCAACTTGCTAGCATCGCAACTGGAACACTACCGAGCGATATCGGGCAGGACGAGTGGTTTCGCCGAGGCTGGACACTACAAGAGCTGCTAGCACCGCGCTTGGTCGTCTTTTTGACGAAGGACTGGCGCGTCATCGGCAGCAAAGGCTCCTCACTCTACCATTACGAAGATACTTTTGTTGGACCCGATCTTGGAGCAGAAATCTCGAGCATCACAAGAATACCTAAGCGCATATTAGACGACTGGGAAGCAAGCATCGATGTGCGGGCTCGGGACAAGATGCTATGGATGGAGGGCAGAACTACTTCCCGGGAGGAAGACATAGTCTATGCTTTATTCGGCATCGTCGGAGTGACTTTGAGCATCATCTATGGAGAAAGAGAGAGCAATGCCAAGCAGCGACTTCTTGCTGAATTGCACCGACGCAACGAGATCGACAGTCAACACAAAGAGCGATTTCAGAAAATTACTCAATGGCTGAGGCCTGCTGATCCATGGACGAATCATAAGTCTGCACGGGAATTGCACGAGGAGCGGACTGGAGAATGGCTGCTACAAACGAAGGAGTATCAAGCGTGGAAATCTGGAGAAGACCAATGTTTGTGGCTGTATGGCGGCGCTGGCTGTGGGAAGACTGTGCTGTGTTCTACTGCGATCGAGGATATGAAGGCGTATTGTGACGGAAAGGGCAATGTTGGCCACGCTATCTTCTACTTTTCGTTCTCAGACGAGCGTAAACAATCGTACGACGATCTTCTGACTTCTCTTGTCGCCCAGCTTGGACACCGGGAGCCGGCCTTCTCGATTCTCCAGCAAATGTATGACAAAATCGACCGCAAACCACCCGGGCAAGGGGAGCTCGAAAAGATTCTGCATACAGCGCTAGCATCGTACGAACGGTTTTTCTGCCATCTGGATGCATTGGACGAATGCCCCGAAGAAAACGAAGCTCGACAGCGCATGCTAGAAAACATAGAGAGGCTGCTACGACAAGCACCGAACATGCATTTGATTGCAACCAGCAGAGACGAGCTTGGAATTCGCGATGCTATGGAGCAGCTCGGCGTCAAGTCTATTTGTTTGACTGGCAAGAAAATAGACTCTGACATTCAGCGATATGTGTCAAAGCAACTGGCTCGCATACCGAAGCTTTCGCGGCTTGATGCTGCTACTAAGGAATTGGTTGAAACGACTTTGACAGAGAAAGCAGATGGGATGTAAGTCAAGTGAAGTTTTGCAGCTGTTACCATGCTAATCAACGAGCGCAACGATGCAGGTTCCGGTGGGTCTTCTGCCAACTCCAAGAATTATCAAAGTCGAAGCGCACTACGCCCATGGTGGTGAAAGCTGCGCTGCTCGCCCTCCCTGCGACCTTGGACGAGACATATGAGCGGATGCTGCAGAACATTGCTGCTGAAGACCAAGCATATGCACTGACACTTCTTCGATGGCTTACATACTCGCAGACCCCCTTAAGACTAGATGAAGTAGCCGAAATCAGCACTATCGTTCCGGGCGAGGATCCTGCTGCCGACGATATTGTGGACATTGACAATCGAGGCGGATTGGAAGATGTTTTGGACATACTCGCCGGACTCGTTGTCATGGTTGAAGCTGAAGCTTGGACTGAAAATGCGGCTACTGAGAATTCGTCGCTTGGCGATATCAGCAAAGGAAACAACGAAGTTAATGGCTTTTCCAGGCGACTGATCGAGAAAGACACAAAAATCAGATTGGCACACTTCTCTGTAAAGGAATACCTCGAATCAACGCGGATAAAAGGAAGCGTCGCTCAAAGCTTTCGACTAGTCCCAACCCGAGAACATCGATGGATCACACAAAGCTGCCTCGTGTATCTGATGCACTACAGCACCTCTGAGCAAAAGGCTTCTTCTAAGCAAGATCTTATCGTGTTTCCTCTTTTGAATTATGCTGCTGCAATGTGGTATCGCCATGCCTTGCTTCAAGAGGCCGAACACTATCGCTGCGAGATACAGCTGCTTGAGTCTAAGACTCATCGAGCCGACTGGCTCAAGATACACAAGCCCGATAAGTCTTGGAAGAGACCGTTCGACAGCGATCATTACGATGATGAGGCGAGCTCATTGTACTATGCAAGCTTCATTGGGCGAGTTGGTGTCGTGCAGCTGCTGCTGGAGGCCAAGGCCGACGTCAACGCGCAGGGCGGACGCTTCGGCAACGCGCTCCAGGCCGCATCTTTCGAGGGCCACGAGACGGTGGTGCAGCTGCTGCTGGAGGCCAAGGCCGACGTCAACGCGCAGGGCGGAGCCTTGGGCAACGCGCTCCAGGCCGCATCTTTCGAGGGCCACGAGACGGTGGTGCAGCTGCTGCTGGAGGCCAAGGCCGACGTCAACGCGCAGG
>NW_022984967.1:0-50529 GCF_010015565.1 Dissoconium aciculare CBS 342.82 | reverse complement strand
CGGCAACGCGCTCCAGGCCGCATCTTACGGCGGCCACGAGACGGTGGTGCAGCTGCTGCTGGAGGCCAAGGCCGACGTCAACGCGCAGGGCGGAGCCTTCGGCAACGCGCTCCAGGCCGCATCTTCCGAGGGCCACGAGACGGTGGTGCAGCTGCTGCTGTTCGCAGGTGCAATCAATAAGACAGGAGAAGATGAATACACAGAGGATTAACATGACGAGCTCTTTCTTTCATTTGATGCTAAAGTTGATCGAAGCAAGCGCTGCGATGTATACACGGCTTTCATTTTACCTAAATTGCTCAAACACACTATTGTCTGGCTTCGTGTGTACTGCGTCCCTGTGGCATTGTCTCGGTCGAGTGACTTCCGATTGCTGTAATTAACCAGTCTTGATCTGCCTGCCACACAACATGTCTCCTCTGCTCTTATTCTCGGATTTCTCATCAAGATGGGTTGTCGGGTGGTATGCAATTTTATAGTCTTATGTGATGAGTTCAGAAGCTTCTAGACATGCGGCTAGTCGAACTTACTGAAAGAGTTCCTGTAGTCGCCAGCATGCGCCATATTAGCCACAGGCCGCATCAGTCACGACGTTCGCGACAATTGTGGCTGATAAGCAAGCCCAGCCACGTTATGTGGCTGCTGTTTCATGTTGTCTCGGGACACAGTGCGTCTCGTGTCACAGGGATAGACGTTAGACGGAGTTTTGATTTTCTTCTACGAAACCCGCCTCGTATGGCGAACGGATGCTGTTCACTTTTCGACGGACGGGATGGGTGGATGTAGGTGCAAAAGCGGATATGCTGCCATCATCGCGGCAGCCGTCCACGATCAGTCCTTTTGGGGAGATCATCTGCACTGAGGAGGAGATGCACGGTTTTCTTCACATACTGAAAAGCGCTTGATATTTGTGTGTCTATAGAGAGAAAAGGGGGGGTCCATTCACTCTCTCTCCCCCCCTCTATACGAGAGTGGTATGAGAGAGCCGACGCCCCCCAAAAAATAAAGCGGGAAAACCCACCCCGCGCGACCGACACTCGCATCACGCCGCTGTCACCACCGCCACAACCGAGCTCTTGTGCATTTTCACATCTACGCGGGCTTCCACTCGTAGTGGTGCTTGCCCAACTCCGGCAGACCCTCCGGGTCCTGGCCCTTGATGTCGTACATGTGGCGGCCGAAGTAGTCGAGCTGGGCCTCGGAGAAGGCGGTGGGCAGGTCGGTGCTGGTCTGGTACTTGATGTAGTCGAGGGTGGCGGCGAGGGCGGGGATGGGGTGGTCGGCGACGGTGGCGGCGAGGACGACGCGCTTGAGGGCGTCGTAGGAGCGGGAGAACTCCTTGGCGATGACGGGCTCGTACAGGGGGTTCTTCTCCTTCTTGGTCGCGTAGCCCTTGTAGATGGGCTGCAGCAGCTTCTCGCTGATGAAGTCCGCCTGGATGATGCAGCCGGCGCGCCAGATCTGGAGGAGCGCGGCGTAGTCGACGTTGTAGTGGTTGGCCTTGTCGGCCTTGTCGATGACGTTGAGGCCCTGGACGAACGAGGCCAGACAGGCGATGTAGGTGGCGAGGCGGAGGTCCTCGAGGAAGGCGGCCTTGTCCTTGGTCTCGATGGGCTGGGGAGGGTAGGTCTTGTTCTCGAAGGTCTTCTCGATGATGCGGCGCTGGGCGAGGTCGGCGGAGGCGACACGCATGTAGTGGGAGGCGGTCAAAGTGGGTGCGGGGACGTGGTGGTCGACGGCCTCGGTGTTGGACCAGATACCGGTGCCCTCCTCACCGCAGTAGTCCTGGACGACCTTGTCCTCGACGGTCTCGAGAACGCGGGTTCCATCAGGAGCCTTGGTCTGGCAGATCTCGGCGCCGATGCGGACGAGGAAAGTGCCCTCGAGCTCACCAGACTTGTTCCACTTGTGGAGCTCGTCACCGACCTGGTCGAGGTCCATCCCAAGACCCTTGTACATGACGGCCCAGGCCTCGGCGATGGCGGACATCATACCGTGCTCGATACCGTTGTGAATCATCTTACAGTAGTGACCGCCACCACCGGTACCGATGTGAGCGACGCAAGGGGATCCATCGGGAGCCTTGGCGGCAATCTTCGAGAGGATGGGCAGGACGATGGACATGGTCTCGTCGTCGGAGCCGGGGCACATTGAAGGACCTCGGCGGCTGCGGAGCAAAACGTATGTCAGCGAGAATCACAATCGAAGCCTGTGCCACTGAGCGGCATCAGAGAAACTTACGCTGCCTGGTAACCACCGGAAACACCGCAACCGACGTAACGGATGCCCTTGGGTCCGCACTTGCCTTGTCTCCGCTCAGTGTTGGTGTAGTGCTCGTTGGCGCAGTCGATGATGATGTCGCCCTTCTCGAGGTAAGGCAGGAGGTTGGCCAAGACGTGGTCGCCGACATCGCCGTGAGGCAATGACCAGACGAAGGTCTTGGGGGATGTGAGGCCGGCGCAGAGGGCCTTGTCGTCGGAGTACTTGGTGATTTTACCCTTGACGTTGTCCTTCTTACCCTGCTCGATGACCTTGTCCATCTGGGACTCGAGCGGGTCACGGAGACCAACGGCGAGGCCTTGCTCGGCGAAGAGGAGAGCGAGGCCACCGCCCATGGCACCGCAGCCAATGAGGGCGACGCTCGTGATCTCGGGAAGCTTCTTGTCGGACATGATGTGATGTGAATGGTGGATTGGTGTGTGATGAGAGAGAAAGGAAGGGAAGAGAGAGGACGAGGAGTAGATAAATGATGGGAGGAGCAGCTCAGAGGAAGGCCGAGAAGAACAGAGCTAGACGGAAACAGGCGCAAGTGGAACGAATGGATGCAACAATGAGCGGTTAGTCGGTCTACGCTGTGTACGTGTGGTTGCTCATCAGTGATGGGTCGGCAGTCTGACGATGGGTGGATGGGGATGGGCAAAAGAGCTGGGCATAAGGCTATCGTAGGCACGACACCCGGACGACGCGTGCTACTCGCGCTGGACCTACCTACCGCCCACAGCTGCCTACCCGAAGACGGATGCACTGTATTGCATGTTGTAGGCTGGATCGGTATCTGCCATGCTATCCTCCCATGCTATCTCCCCATGGATTGACCGACATTTGGGCCCAGCTTGGTCAGGTGTTGGGGCGGCGGCAGCAGCAGTGACTGACATTGATGAGTTGGACATGCTCGGCCACCTGCGCTGTGCATCCTGAGCAGCGACCACCCGACGCGGTCCTCACACAGAGGAGAGCTATGCCGGTGCTTCACCTCTTACCGCTGAGCCCAGACGAGAGTCGTGTGTGGTTGCGGCCCGACTACACATTGGCGCAGGGCCGACTGAGGATGTTTCGGAAGAGAGCTCGAGCTTTTGCCTCGATGGGAAATAGTCCACTCACCTGTGGATGGCGGAGATCTATGATAGACAGGCACCATCGCGTCAGGTCGACGGGAAACGCGAGCACCGCCAAGTGGTTGACGCCTACGATCTATTTGTGCTATCGGGCAAATCCCGTCGTCGTGAGATGGATGATCCCCGAGGAGTAGTAGCTCGAGGAGCTTCCCACAGGCAGAGTAGTAGTAGTAGTAGTAGTAGTGGTAGTAATAGTGGTGGTGGTAGTAGTAGTAGTAGTAGTGATGAATGTGAGATGGCGGGGTCGGTCTGGGAGGAAAAAGTTCACGATGGATCGGTGTACACCTGGCAGGCTTCATGAATTCATGCAGGATGAGCCGCAGAGCGGTCATGGTGACATCAATCGGAGATGATGACGATGCCGTTCTTCATCATGGTGCAGTAGAGTCTCTCCCCACACGAGCGAGACAAAGAATGATGATGAGACGTGACGTGAACGAATCAAAGTTTCCGAAATGCCAGGTACAATCCATACATAGTCCGTCCGTCCACTGAGTCCAGCATGCTAGGTACTAACTACTACATACCTAGTACGAAGTCACGATAGTGCAGTCCTCCACACGCGTCTAGGTCAGTCCCGCAGCTGGAGGGCAGAATTGGCGGCGGCGGCGGCGAAACCTCATATCGTGGGAAAAGATTCCTGTTTTAGCGCCGGGCCCAACATATCTCTCTCGTTGACTACGCCGATCCACGTGTGAGAAACAATCACAGCTGGGCAGTGTGGGATATACGTGCGTGTGTGTGTGTGATAGGCCTACCCAGTTTGATTCCGGAATGATCGCCTCCCAGGCGCCAGATGCGAGTGGACGGTCATCGCTGCTGTGGAGCGTCTCCGGTCTCCAGTGCTTTGCAGAACATAAATATAACCCGGGTGATCGGTAGGCCAGTATCAACAACAATCATTGCCTTCCCCGTCCACGCCGCCGCTCGCGACGATGACGATGTCATCGGCCAAAAAAAATCCATTAGCTTTGACGCCAATCGACTGAGCTTTCGAGCTTTTACTGCAGAAGGGAATCTGCAGCCACCTTCGGCCAACGCTACTGTCAATGCTGGGCAAGGATGATTTGGCCTGAGACTAGGGAGAAACCTTGCTCGAGAACACAGCAGGAACAAGCGGCGCGATGACGATGGGCGGACAAGACGACGTGTTCGAGCTCATGTCTCTCCAGATGGGGAAAAAATCATGACTTTTCCGTAGAGGCGCGCTGCCACTATGATTTATCACAGTATTGCTAGCTGGCCTAGGGGACATTTACATTCTCACGGGAGCAAATTCCCTTCACCGGCTCACCCATCGATTATTTTTCATGCTTAAATGGCGGCGATGAGATGGACAGATGGGTGGTGATCTTGAGCGACCTGTCTGTGGGGGACGCGTTGCTGTCAGATGCGGCGCAACATCCTCGTTTTAGGCCGAGGAGGCTCAGTCAGTCAGTCTCCTTGGGCCTGTTGTTTCCTCCACCTCCGCCTCCACCACCAAATCCCAAAATAAAATAGCGGGGCACGACCGCAGCCAGCCATCAACCAGCGGAAGCGGGCGCCTTCCGTAACCATTCGCCCATTGTACCTATGGTTCGCGATACGCATATCCATAGCCTTGTTCGCCGATGCACATGCACACACACGACGATGATGATGATGATGGTGACGGCGACGAAGCCAGCTCATCATCAATGTCTATCACGACGCGGTTACTGACAGTGACTCGCATCGACAAGGAAAGACCACCTCGAGGATCACGACATCATCTAAATCCGATCAGTATTTGCGAGATGGAAAACTCTCTCATGGCGGGGTACTCGAGCCTGGGAGGACGGACGACAACAAAATTTTGAGACACATGGAGAAGAGACAAGGCAAACCCACACACACACGCACACACACACACATGCGCACACACACACCACCACCCGAAGAGAATTCCGTTGAGAGCGAGCTTGTGAATAAAGTCTCGCCGCTATCCAGGCTGTATGCATAGACACATCGTGAACATGCGCCCGCATCTGACATTCGCCGGGCGCGCCATCGTGATGATCTCCGATGGGTCGACGACGAAACCTTTGCCCATTCAATCATCCACTCATTCATTCATTCACCAGCGTGCAGAGAGTTCTGCAGCTTCCTCCCGTCGTCGGGTCCGTCCAGCGCGTCACAGGCACAGTTATATGATCGTTCGAGGACCTCTTCCCACAGGTCAGACCATCTCCCATCCGCCCTCTCATACACTAGAATTTTCCCAAACAACCATCCCCGTTCCGCAATCATCGCTGCTGTGCCAAAAGCCCGAGAGGTATCGGCGGCATTCTAGACGGTCTTGTCACCCTCAGCCCTCTCAACAGACATGTAGAGTACTGTACTGTAGCCGTCATCGCCGTCATTGTCACCGTTGCTCACCCCACCTGCGGATCTACACTCGAAATGGAATTCTTGAGAATCACATCAATAATAAAGGAATACATGTGAGAACTACACGTGAATACTGTAGATCTGTAACGATCGTGATATGCCCTCGATCCGCGAACGATATTTTCGACACAATTCGACACTATAGCGAACGCAGTGTCACCCGTCTATCAGACACGACAGTCCTCACACCGCCCGCGAGGAGGGAACAGTCCAGTCACCGCCTTCATCTCTTCTCCATGCAAAGCATACGAAGCAGAATCGAGTCTGTCATCACTGTAGAAAACGGCCCAGGTGCAGTAGCATCGCGCGCGGTTGAAAAGATCACAGTACAGTATATCCCTTCCGTAACCCTTTGATATCCCGACCTTCAACCCCAACCCTAAGGTATCGTCTCTCCAGCTGCCTCCCTCCCGGGATCGGTCTGGAAAACGCGGGCGCTTATAATTCTTCCTCCATATTTCTTGAACATCACTCCGATCATTCTCTGGCACTGGTGCAAGTACTGTACGTTCGTGCGAAATCAGAGTAGACGTGCAATCCTGGCGAAACGGCGGCGGCTGATAATACATCAACTTGCGCCGACCGTGAAGTACGTGCCACTGAACACAAATAAATCCAAGCGACATTCGTTGTCGAGATGCTCTTGGCATCTACCATCTAGAATCTACACAACATCGTACAATGCCATGATCGTCGTTGGTTCACGCAGCCGCCTCGTGCGAATCTTGGAAGGTCATGGCTGCCCTCCTGGATGAGTGGCGACAGCGTCTATGCGACAGGCGTTTTACAGACGTTGTTGGGGACGATTCTGGCATTCGTTTCAAGATGTTGCTCAGTCCGTACTCTTCCTGGGACATCGCATTATGCTGTGATTTCGTTCCGATCATGATGTAGTCGCTCGTATGGACATGGCGACAGCGGCTAGCAAGCCAGAGGGCACCTTGGTAGTACACCGCTGTCATCGACATGCGATCCCGGCATTCGTCTCGTGAGGTTCCTTTACAGCCTTGCAGATGGGTGAATGATGAGGAATATATAAGTTGTCCGCCGATTGTGTCGTCAAAACTTGTTGCCCAAGCAAATTGGATCTTGTTTGTCCTCGCCGATGATTGGGTTTCCCTTCACCTTTTTTCCTTTCTAGATCTACCTAATCCACGCCCATTACACGGATCGCAGAAGAAATAATCATACAGAGAGTCAGCTGCAGGCCAGCTTCAAGGACAACACCACACCCATCAGAAGGAACGGGGAGGTAGCTGCAGGCTCAGCCTCAAGGGATCAAAGCGCACATAGATTTCTGGAAGATCTTTCAATAACCCCAGGTCATCACCAGCATCGACATCGTCATCGTCGTCATCATCATCAGCATTAAGTACAAAAGAAGAAGAAGAAATGGGCTGCACCGCGTCTTCCCCAAGCGATCACCGCGATCAAACCGAGAAATCGAGACTCCTCCCTGCTGCTGCCAACGCGAGAGAAATGGTTCAGACCGCATCAACCCCATCAAGAGTCGCCAAAACCAACGCGAAATCTCCGCGTCCTCCTGTGCCTCAGCAGAGATATATGATACGCGTCACACTGATCAGCAACGACGAAAACGCAGCTCTCCGTGTCGGTAAGATAAGCCACCCCCTGTTCCTTCCCGATCTCATATTCATACCATGATCAAACGTCAACTAAAACTTCGTGAGCAATAGAACTCGCGGGAGACATCGAAGAGCACGCTGACCACTATCGTCATCTGAATACTCGCAAGACGCGCGTTTTCTGGAGTGATCCTGCCACGACGGAAATCAAGGTGTTGCTTTTCGGGGAGGACGCCGCGAAGGAATTCTCGCAAGAAATCACATGTTGGACGAAGTATAGGAAGATTGTTCGGGGATTGGAGATGTTTCCTTGCTGAGAGAGGAAGCGCTTGCGAGTAGAATAACGGAAGGATCTTGTATTATATAGTGTAGCACAGCCGCTATGGGGCTTTTAAGGGAATGTGCTTGAGATGCATGGGGTGTCAAGATGTGTTTGTATAGGTATTGTCGATTTGTTCGCCTCGATGTTCTGGCATGGGAATAGAGTCATGTACTTACACTACGACCGATTTCAGAAACAGTGTCAGGCATGATCCGAATCCAAGAAGAGTTCATAGCCTCCGTAGTACGAGAGCTGATCTCATTCATTACTCAGGTGTATCGATATAAACTGTCCTGGAGATCATGTTCAAGACTTGAGACTCTTTCAAGACGCAGGCTCTTGCTCACCTTTTATCAAAACATTCAGCTGTTTCATGGACAGGGTCTTCATCCCACGAACGTCTAGAAAAGGTTTCGAGTGTATGAAATAGTACACTGCGATGATGACAAAGTGAAATGGCGCCTGAGTGATATTCGCATAAGATCTCTCCCAATGGCATCCATCCCAGTTTGCATTCCGAATCGGCCGCCTGGGCCGAAGTTGACGATGCAAGTCCAAGAATATATACATGCCGACATGTCCCACCTTCCTCGGTGGCTCTAAATCTCACAGTTGTCTGCATACTAAGCGATCTTTTACCACCGATTGAATGAACCTTTCACACAGACCAAAATCCCTGCAACAGAGTCAAGGAGATATGGAAAACTCATCGTTTTCGCCTCCCAAGTGTACGGTGAAGATTGCTTTCATCGGAGACGCCTATTCCCGAGCAAAATATACGCGTGAGTTACGCTGTCGAGAGTCGCCCACCGTGCTGCATCTCACTTTCGCGAGTTGAACATGGAGCTGATCTCGGAGGGAACAGGAGTCTCTCGTATCTCGGCCGAGCGTTACAAGAGATTCAGACGAGGCCACAGATGAGAGCACAGACGACGGCCCGGACGGCAACGTCTTATATATAAAGTTCAAAAAAAAACGATTCAGACGCGGCGAGAGCGTTTCTTAAGGAGAGCTTGGATTGAAAGGAACGCAAGAACGGGAGGATCAGGACGAGATTGGTATAGGTTTGATGATCAATGTCGGAATGAGAGCTGGTCAAGATAGGTAGTGCAGTGGAAATGGAAATTTGATTCATGTTCCCTCTAGCTGACGACGGAAGCTGGTGGATTTGCGTTCATTCCTGTCTCACGCGGTGCTATGTGTGGGGAAGCATATCGTACGAGATACTCGTCGCTGATACACGTGAAGTCGGGGGGATAGTACGCCACGTCACAGCACTAACAGGCGAGCGAGTGCTGTCGGAGAAAGCTTGGCTATGACATCTGACCATTAGCCGCCAGCGCTTCCAAATGCACGGTGCATGAGACCACAACAGCTTCACGCTTGAACCAGATAGATTTCGCTATCTATGGCTGAGGAATATGATCAGTCTAGTAGTAACCCTATCTTCGTCCTGGTACCTAGAGGACTCATGCCTTGCTCGTGCTCAAATTCCTTGTCAAGTCAAGTGACAATAGAATATAATTTCTAAACAGCAAAAGATATCTACCGAGGCACACATCGTGATTCGGAGTGCCCGAGTTTGGAATGTCGCACGAATCACTTTTCTCTCGAGCGACTGGTACCCGGCGATGAGTTACAAAAGCGATCATGCGTGACTTAGCACGTTCACTGGCCAACAAACTACTATGTAGCGATGCACGAATGCTTGCGACAAGCGCTGAGGAGTCGTAAATCTCTTCCCGGTCATCAACCTTATGTGATCGATTGACGTGTGGCAACAAGTCAACGCGGCTTCCTCTGTGTCTACAATGGAACCTGGACACCGAGCAAAGCCAAAGCTCCTCAAAGAGCACAGGGCTTGATGGAGGGCAGCTGGGACCATCAATGAGCAGCATAAATATCTCCTTCCAATAGCTGAGTGAAATGAGACCAAAGGAAACCCCAATTTCCAGTCATGGCAATAACTCGATCAATGTTGAAGGACCGGAAGTCCAAGGTCACAGATGCGGACACACTAATGACAGGCGATCAAGCACATCAGGCTGTCAAGGAAGAAGGTCAATTGCCTCATGCAGTCAAGGAAGAGGACCATTCACCTCAAGTCGTGAAGAAGGAAAACTCGATTTATGTCTTGGAGGCCCACGTCGATAAGCCCACTACGTTCATGTGTAATTATATCCTCCCACTCGTTCTGAACTAAATCTGACAAGAAACAGGGGCACTCAAAAGCATTAAGGACACAATCGGACGCAAGTACGAAAATTTGACAATCGGCTACGAGATGATGCAGCGTGAGAGGCACGCGAGCATATACAGAGGCCTCTATATCTACTTCCGCGACAAGTACTTTGCTCAGGAGGTCAAGGATGCACTGCCGGAGGTCTTGAAGGAGTCTAGTCGCAATACCATCTGGTTCACGAGCCTGGAGTGGGCGATGGAAAGGAAAGCTCAGGATCCATTCGTTGAGATCGGACTGGCGGATTGGGAGAAGCATGATTACGTGCCTGGCGCTTTATTGAATGAGAACGGCGAATTGGAATGATGCGGCTTGAGGTAGCGGTACGAAGTGGTTCCGCAAGGGCTGGATAAGTACTTCAATGTAGGAACTCGCTCATAGGCTGGATTGGTCAGGTTAAACACCGTGTACCTGATTCATGTTGTCTCTTATTTTAGCACGCTATTTGAATGTCAGCCGGTGGCACCATCGATTCCAGATGCTCCTAGTCGCGTATCGGAGTACTTCAACTTTGACCGAGATCGTCCTTGCATTGATCGTCGTTCACTCAAAGTGATACTTGGTTCTCCGCCGATGGTGTGATGTGATGATGTCTGTGGCTTCTAAGCGCTGGCGGTTCAAAGACTGTCCCTGTGACAGACCGTGTGCAGTGTCCCTGCTCTAACGAGATCCCTGCATTTATTTGCTCGATGAACGAGCAAACTGTCGACGACGTGATTGGACTCGTCCGGTTCGTTGATGGCACTATTATTGCTCGACCTCATCGCAGTAGCGCCAAGTAGTCGTAGTACTTCTGGTGGAATATCGAGCGGAACATAAATATTTCCATAATCCGCAAACTTGAACGCTTTCTTTTCGTTCAGGCTTCCCATATTCGATTCAAATAGCTGCCTCAAATCAGCGACACTTTTACCCGATTACCGAGAAACATCATGGCGTCCAGCGAGGAAAAGCCCAGATACATCCTCAAAGTGAACTCGGCGACCGAATTGGCCAGTGACGACCAGCGCTGTCAGGATCAAGAATGAACTTCTCTCATTGTTGCTAATTCTTGTTATCAGTGATCACACTGGTCGCTGCCAACTTGTTGCTCAAGAATAAGCTACCTGAATTCGCTATCTACGGCGTGAAGTATGCGGGCCACCCTCAGGACAAAAGCGTTCTGCTCCTGGGCGTCCTCACCGAAGAAGCCACAACGGTTCTCCAAAGCCACCTGGCTGCGCTGTGCAAAGAAGAGGCTTCGAAGAGGAGGAAGCTGGCTGGGAAGCCGTTGGGTCCAGACAGCATCCAGATATACCGGACCGACCAGTTCATCAATACAAACACCATCGAAATCATCTCGGGCGACGAAGTGGTGGCACTATCAAAGAGCGTGACTTGGGCCGGGCAGAGCCCGGACTATGACTGAATAGAATTATCAGTTGCGCCTCTGCTAAGATGGCTACTGCTCTATACACAAGTACTTGATTTTTCATGTCTTTCCTTAGTTACCGTGTTGAACTGCTGCCGATATTGGGATAAGTGCGCTGCTGCTATAGACCTGCAGGATAAGACTCTGCAAAAGCATACGATCTATGAACAAATTCACTCGATCGAATTGCACCTAGACGGCATGCAGTACGCAAGACGCTAGATTGTGCCACCGACACTAGCTGAATGTCAGCACATAGTGCTTTCCCGGCGGCATAGTACATGCTGAGTACATTGTGACTCAATGTACCACGGTCTTAAGTGATATAAAAGCATGTATCGTGATTCAGTTGCTCATTCAGGTTGTCTAGCACGTTGACAAATCCCTGTAATTTGCTCTACGTGCGCCCACAAGTATAAGTGTCGATCTATCACATTGCACAAAATGCCTGATGCAGCTTGCCGCAACTTCGTGCTCGTGCTTGTAGCCACATTTGCACATTTCGTGGAAAGGACTGTAGACGAATATATATAGGCGTTCAAAGTTTGCATTGACGATGCACATTCCGTGAACGAGTCAATCCCACGATCACTCGCCGACCACAGCATAATTTGCGAGCGCGAACATGGATATGATCCCGGCAATCATCGCTGCTACGCCAAAACATGTCTTGAAGATCAACTTCGACTACGAAGGCAGCGTGATCTTTGATATGGCGAGTACGCTCAACCATGCTGCGCGCTGGTCTCACAGTCTACTAAAATATAGAAATAGAGCTCACTCCCCAGATCGCGTTGTTCTATCCGACAACCAAGGTTTGGTCAACGGGTCCAAATGTCGAAACGCCGCTATGGGCTTTACTCTTGTTTGAAGACATGGTCGTTGCAGACGCTGTCCTTGCAAACATGACGCTTTTGATGGATCAGGCGTTTCCGGGGCAGGATCTAGGTCCTGGCGTGGACGTTGATTTCCCTACCTACGAGTTTTTCAGAACAATCGACTTCTTTTTCGATGATTGGACGTTGTGTGTTTCATGATCCACGTCCTATGGATGCGATATAATGGTAGACTCAGCTCAGAGCCAGAGATGAAAATCTCAGCGGAAATCTTTTCTTCAAACTTGCATTCCAACGATGTGATGTTGCACAACCGCCCGGTGGCTTGAATTTCGGCGAGTGATGTCTCGTAGAAGCGCCATGTCATCACCGGCATGCGATGTATTCCCACACTCGAAATGCGACGGCAGCATCGAGGTGGCTCCCGATGAGACCCTCTAACGGAGGACCTGGACTGCCGAGGTGATCGATAGACAGGACTTTGGCGACACTGAAATCCTCTGTACCTGTATGCTTTGCTGGCGAGTCTGATCCATGGTGCGGTCGGCAGGCACTAAAACGTCGAAATTAGTGCCTGCAGCCCCTATCACCAAATTGCTCCATGCTGGACAAGGAATACATCGGCAAACGCAAGGCGTCGCGGAAAATATTGTATCCGCGCTTCAACGCTTCCCTTGTCGAGGCGCATAAACCTGGTCTTCGCTGTCATGAAGCCACAGCGATGCACATGCGGAGTATAAATAGCCTGCAGGCGAATCAGACTGGGATTAGAGTCGCACAACATAACGCGTAAATATGCTCGCCGGCGCAGAGCAAACAATGTACAATGACTGTATACATTGATCAGATCTCGAATAAATTGATGATTGTGCAGGCGCCGATCCGTCGAAGGAGCACGCGCATCGCAGGCCGCGCAGCTCCATCTCACGATGTCGAAGAAGAAGACATTTCGTGAGCACGAGCTTTACCATCAAAAACATCCGAAACAAGGCAAGAGATTCACCACCATATCCGAGGGCAACGCGATCAACAATGCTGATAATCACGTGTATAGCTTCATCCCAACCATCAGTACTCGCCTTCATCCACGACGCCGTCCCACCCCCACCTTACACAGACCACATCAAAAAATCCGAGCTGTGCGTCCTCAAAGACCGCCTCGAAAAGACCGCTGAAGAAAACTTCTCTGAAATCCGGCAATTAATGAGTCCCGTAGAATCCTTACGAGAAGACATCCGACGAATCGAACGCGAGTATGCGTCGACTCAGGACGGCGAAGCTTTCGTCTTCGCAATGCGCGTACAGTATAATCAGCTCCGCTATCTTAAGGATTCGGACCTGGCAAGATCGGATCGAGGCCATGTTGCGAATTTGGAAAGCGCTGCTAATTTAGAGAATCGGGGGAGGAAGGATTTGAAGACTATTCGGGAGCAGTTGGAATTCAATGGGAGGATGCTGAGCTGGTTGCAGCTTAGTGTCACGCAGATGGTTGAGGCGATCGAGATGAATCAGGATGTGGGCTCCGGGCCCGCGAGTGAGAACTGGCGTTTTGGTTTGTAGAGAGGAGTGTAGTATAATTCTAAACTCTATGGACGTTGAAATTTTGCAAAATAGGCAAGGATTGTTACTGGGGAAATTTGCTGAAAAGGGTATGGAAAAGCAAAAAATCACAACGATCGCGCGCGAAGGCTCAAAACAAAACAAGATCAGCACGTCGGCAGTGACTTCAGACTTGTTGTCCTACTTTCTCAGGCTGATGTGACGACGGATCGAGCCCCAGATGCCCTTTCTCTCGTGAGCAGCCGTGGAGGGACGCTCTACGGCCTCGGCAGCCTGTTTGGACTCTTGGTGAGGCTTCTCAGGAACAGCTGTAGAGGGGCGCACATCCCTCTCGTAGGCCGTTGGAATCTCCTCATGAACGCCGTTCTCGGCGGCGTGGCCATTGGAAGTTTCGTGGCCGATCTTCTCCTGGACCTTCTTGGGGGCATGGTCGACCACCTTATCAACGACTTTCTGCACGAAAGAGGGCTCTTCCGTTGAAGGAGCGACAGTCTTATCAGTGGCAGTCTCGCCGTTAGCCTGGGCACCAGTCTTTCCAGAAGAGGTGATGGTTTCGAATGTCCTCGCTGGCGTGGGCTTCGTTTCTTCACGTTCGGGCTGCGCGATGGACCTGACGATGTCGGCTTTATCCTGCTCGTCAGCGAGGAAAGAGAAGGGTTTATTCTTGATTCCAGGCACGGGTGTATCAACTGCAGCGGGTGCACCGATGGATGCGAAGGAACGAGGTTGCGTGTTGGATGAGGGAGTAGAAGTGGGTTGGCCGTTCTTCTCAGCGGGTGCAGCAGACGTAGTGGGTTCCGCGGATGACAGTTTCTTCTCACCATCACCACCTTTAGTAGAGGTAGAAGTTTCACTCCTACGTAAAGTACTTTCGTTAGATTACATATTTCACGTATCCCGAATCGCCCCATGTATCGAAGATTCAACCATTTTGATCCTTCCCCAAACTTTTCGTCCCTTGTCTTTTCCTTCAATGACATATTCTCCAAAATCCGATTCCTTCCATGACACAGCCAACATTAAAGAGAAATAGCGCTTACTTCTTCGCCTTGTAAACATCACCGGTGCGTCGGATCTCATCCTCGACGTCCTTGCCACGACCTTGAGCCTCCAGCTTTCGAACAAGCGGCAGCACTTCGCGACCGAACTGCTCAATCTCTTCCTCGTAATGAAGGAACGCGGTGAGGATGATGTTCACTCCCAAGCTCTTGAGCAGCAGGATGCGGTCGGCGATCTGCTCCTTGGTTCCGATAAGCTTCGTCTTGAAACCGTCGTTGTATTGGACAAGGTCCTCGAATTTGGAGTTGGCCCACATGCCGCTCTTGTTGCTCGTAGAGGAACCGGCGTTCTGCACTTGCTGACGGAAGCCCTCCACAGCCTCGGGATCTGCCTTGCCTTGAATTTCTTGCAAGACGCGGATTGCCTCTTCCTCCGTGTCACGGCAGATGACGAAACCGTTCAACGCAAAACCAACTTGTCCCTCGCGACCGTTCTTTTTCGCACGCTCATTGACGTCCTTGATCTGGCTCTGGAAACCTTCGAGGGTGTTGCCGTTCATGAAGTAGAAGTCAGAGACACTACCAGCGTTCTCCTTCGCGTCATCACTGTTGCCACCCTGGAAAATCTCTGGGTGAGGACGGCCAGGTGAGCTGATGGGCTTGGGCTTCAGAGGGTAGTTGTGGAACTGGTAGAAGTCGCCCTTGAAGGTGAAGCTATCCTCGGTCCAGATACCCTTGAGGCACTGAATGAATTCTTTGCTGCGGCGGTATCGCTCGGCGTGGTCTAGCCACCATTGACCAATGCTTGTGAACTGAAAGAAGAAGTCAGCAACGATGACACTCGCAGATATAGAAAGTATCTTACCTCGAGCTTGAACCAGCCAGAGACAATGTTGACAGCAGTACGGCCTTCACTGTAAACATCGATCGATGCGATCTGCTTGGCAGCAATTGCTGGGTTCCACGGACCAGGAAGCAGAGCGATGATGAGCTTGAGCCTCTCGGTTCCAGCAAGAATAGCCTGTGAGAGCGATACGGGCTCGTGTTGGTTGTCTGCACCATATCCAGCCATGAAACGAATCTGCGACAGGGCGTACTCGAAACCACTGCGCTCAGCGATACGACCGTATTTGATGTTGGACTTGTGGTCCCAGTGTGTTCGCTGCTCAATCTTACTGATGACGAGACCACCAGACACATTAGGAACCCAGTAAGCGAACTTGACGCGGTCTGGATCGCTGTTGAGTGAGTCTGCGTAGCTGAAGTCGGAGGCGCTGATGGGAACACCGAAAGTGTTGGGAACGTCTTTGCCGTTTTGTGGAACAGGTGATTGGGATCCACTCTCTTTGTTGACAGGCACAACAATGCGTCGTCCTCCAATCTTGCCAGAGCGCAGGCGGTCAAGGGCATCGTTGATTCCGGACAAGCCGCCCTCGGCAATCTCTACCTCGGGCAATTTGAGGCTGCGAGCGATCAGAAGATCCTCCAGCCATTGTGAGATAGCTTCACCAGCACTGGCGTCTTCGTGGAAGATCTTGATCGGGACCTTGTGGTGGACAACGCCCGCCGCAGCCTGCTTCGGCAAGCCTCCCAGCCCCAGGAGGTGGGACTTGGGTCCAGAAGTATTCTTCTGAAGAGCCTCTGACAGCAATGCAGCGCTGTCTGCACCATTGGCGTCAAAGCCAAAGCGAAGCTTGCCACCGCTGACAGTGCGAATGATCTCGACTGCGCGCTTGGTGTCGTATTTGTCGACAAGGAAGTCGGCTCCGAGCTCAGTCAGGCGGCCGCCGCCCTTTGCGATGTCGGCAATTGCGATGACGCGTAGTCCGGCGAGCTTGGACAGCTGCAGAGCAATCTGGCCTGTCATGCTGTTGGCTCCCCAGATCGCGATGAACTCGCCAGCGTGAGGGCGCTCAGAGGTGGTGATACCGCTGAAGATCTCCTCTCGGACATCCTCGGGAATATTGCGGGGCTCAAGCTCGCGGACGAGTCGGAGAAGGTCAGGACCAGCCGGTGCGCCGTTGCGTGGTTGTGCGAAGTTGAGACCAAAGCTGATTCCCAGAGAGACGATGGCAGCGACATAGGCGACACCAAGAGCGGCTCCTTCCTTCACGCTGACACCCTGGGGAATTCTGGTTACGTTGTAGTCGGTTGTCACCACATACTCTTGGTAAGCCGCCTTGCGGACATCGCGATAGTCGGTGGATGCACCGAAGACTACGTCTCCCTGCTGGACACGACTCTGTTTGCGAGGTGCGCGAACGACAATTCCTGCAAAATCACGGCCATTGATCCAAGGGTAGCTAGGCTGGCCGAACCCATAATCTGCACCCTTCCAGTCGACCGGGTTGAGACCGATAGCAAGAACCTGGACTAGAATCTCGCGATCTCCTCGCAGCTCAGGAATGTCCCTGGCACGTTCTAGTGAGTATTTTTGGCGAGGGCCATGAAGGAGCAAGATGTCCTGCTGTGGAGCTGGGAGACGGAGGAACTCGTCATCGTGGCTTGCACGGCTTAATCCGTTCACGTCTGAGTCAGACTTGACATTGACGTGGCCGTTGCTATGGCCATTGCTCTGGTGTTTGGCATAGCCATTGCTGTGGCCATTGCTCTGACTGTGGCTGTGACCGTTGCTGTAGCCATTGCTGTAGCTGTTGGCATTGTTTCCGATAGCTAATGAAGCGAAGCTACGCGCTGGTGAAGCTGGAGAAGCTGCGCCATACTCATCGCGAGAGGAATGATCACCCGCGCGGAGTGAGACAAAGGAAGAAGGCATTGTCTTCCGTTTGGATCCAATGCGAATTATGAGATGAGAAAGAAGGAAAAGAAGAAGCGCTTGAGAGAGAAGAGCTTCTGGAGCTGCACCAAACACGTAGCTCAAATACCGATTCAACGCTACGGTCATATGAGAGACACGGGATATTGTAGACGATCAAAAGAAGAAAATGTGGAAGAATGACAACATATCTTGATTTTTGAAGTATTGGCTCCACGCGCGATTTGTTCTACTTCGACGTGCTCGTCTTTTCGGCACAGCTATTAGCCATGTCATCCCGAATGATAGTCCTAATGGACCAATAAGCGTCTCAGAAAATGTTGGCGATGCTGACGATCGTCGACGCTCTACTGTAAAGAGGCAGAGAGAAGTACGCGACGTCGAGTGTCGGCAGGTTCGCGCGAAATGGCGTGCTTCGCCCCGCCATTGAGAAATGACGTGGAGCCGAAACTATATGCTCATCGCGTGCTTCTGGACAATTGCGACACAGAACAACCGATCGCATGTAGCCTCGCATCAAGGCTCGAATCGGCGATATGCCACGCAGTCCCGATAGACATTGCCGTTGAGCTGCCCGGTTGACAGATGCTGTGTGGGTGTGAGTAATTCCTTGTCGCGTTGCTGCATCTTATGATACTGTAGGGGTGTGCAGACTGATGCGAACATCGCTTATCCCGCGGCGCATGAATCCAGCAGACACCACGTGGTGACAGGGAGTCCTGGATCTGCGCATTCAACGTGCGTACCGTTGACTTGTCTTCGCACGGAGATCAACATCGTCTTTGGTTGTCATCATCTCGAAGATGCTTGACTTGCGAGTCGGTTTGCAATTTTGATACTCCAGACTCTCTTGATCGAGACCGCAGCCCGCGCCCTAATCTGCTCATGCCGAAAGACTCTCGGCATACCTGCTGGCTTTAAGATCTTCACGCTCGCTTATGTCATCGAGCTCTCTCATTGCCGCAATTCCGAGTCCCGTCCGAAACTTCACCGACATCGCTCCTTTACCAAGGCTTCATCGTTTCCAGATGAAGGTGATTCTCAAAATCCATGGCGAAGACTCCATCGAAGTGGGAGCTATCAGTCTGTTCACAAGAGCATGTTCAGTCATCTTTCGAAGTCGGACCGTGTAGGACGTCTTTCAGACACGAGGGGCCTGCTCTGTCGGATCATGATAATTCTCTCGACACGTAGCGTAGGTCGCCATGGCAGGAACGAGAAACTGTGTTGTAAAGTAGCGACTAAGGACTTCCTCCTCAAAACCTTTGAGACACGACCATCTCACTCTGAAAGAATGAAGGTGTCCGTAGTCGCTCGGCATAGAGCTGAGGTCTCAGCCAAAGATCGCCGTTGAACGGCCTCATCGGGAATCATGGTAAAGAAAGATGCAAGAGATGTCTTCTCAACCTCTGCAAAATTATGCCCGGGTGTCCATCAGTGGCAATGTCGTATCCGACCTTGACCGGTGAGAAGAATGCTTGCAATACCTTTGGTTTTGTGTCCTCTCAACGTCTTGAACACTATGACGCCGCACTTTCCGACACAAGGCTTTTGTCAACTGAATCAGGCAAATCACTGTTTGTGTCTGGTGCGTATCACTGTCGAACAAACGTTTTCGTCTCGTTTGTCCGACAGGAGAACAAAACGGGCTCCGATCGTCATCAAGCGCCGTGGCCTGCTTGGCAAACCTGTATGATACCTGCTGCTGTGCGACTCCATGCAGCGACCCGATGGACCCCGTACTAATTTCCCAAGTCCTTACACAGCTTGCAGGTGTGTTACCCTCGTACTGAGCGGCAATCGTTCCGAAGTAGCTGCAAAGCACAACATCGCCGCGTCAGCATGGATATTGGCTGCATCATAGAGTTCCTGGTGTTACTGGGCAACAATGTCGGATCGAGCCCACCATTGATATTGAGTTTAAGTAGCTATGTCCTGATCAACTCCTCTCTCACTCGGCCAGCCCAAGTGAATCGAAAGATATCTCAAAGCCTCACTTTCGACAGGTTATTTCATTAATTATGCGCAGCCTGGTGTGTGCACTGCTTCACAACACCAGACTCTCGTCCATTCAGAGAGGCGTCAGTAGCGATAAAGATGTGCATCATCTCTAGGTTACGACTGCCTGCTTTCGAGCACGCTGCTGTCCACAACCAACGTAATCAGCTAACTCAAATCACACTGCCGGCATCCGATGCTGCACCTCTGGTGAGTGCAAATACCCTGCAAGACTTTCCCTCGCACAGCTCACAAGTACTATTCCCTTGCTTCTCGGTGATGACCAACAGCGTAGTGATCCCAGCGTCCAGAATTTGCAGACCTCACGATGTGAAACACGAGCGGAGCTGTAGTGCCATGTGTGCAAATCGTACATCGACAGCGCCTGGAGTAGCTCACCTTCGCCGAAGGATGAAGCAAACGGACAGCGCCTCAGAATTCTTTGCGGCATTGGGCTTGCTTTCTCCGGCAGGGATGCAAAATCCTGACCCCATAAGTCTGAGAGAGCTCTTATACTCATCATGCGTCTCTTCTCGGATGTTTGCTGGCTCGTTCTTGCATATCAATTCCTTCACCTCCAAGATAGCAATTGCATCACTCATGATCTCGACTCATGGTAGCCGCGGACCTTTCATGGTGCAATACCAGAGCTGATACAGGTCATCTCCAGCGATGCTACGAACGTGTCTCGAGCGAAATCCACAGCTTTCTCGGACGTCACGGTCGAGTTGCCGCGCGGTCACACCAGTTCCATCGTCTTTGTTGGGATGCATGGGCTGGAGCGTGTCAGGTATCACTCTGAGCAAAGGTGCGTTCATCGCTGCCCCTGATCGATTGAACCATGCTAATGGATGGTACGGCGCACTCGTAGACTCGACCACCAAAGAGCTGTACATGCGATCATGGGCTGGCTTCAGGCCGCCGCCGATGACGATGTGTCACGCATGCAGCGCACCACTTCCAGTTCGGCTTCGCTTGGTCAACATCAGTCATCGTCACGACGAAGATATACTTCGACCATTGTGAGCTTTCCGCTCAAACGGTACTTCTCCGCATAGATATCAACCCATCGGCGAGGAACACTAAAGCTTCAACTTACATCAGGAAGGGTGTATCGTCATCTTCTTGATGTCTGCATGAGGGCGGAAACTTCAACACACGGGATCTCCTCTTCAAGAGAATGGAGGTCTGTGATGTCGTGGGCGCCTTTGCCAAGCTTGTCCCCGTCCTGTGGACTGGTGATAAGACATTCGGCAAACACGATTCGCGCTGAGCTTCGTATACCCACATCAGGTCGATTCTAAGATTGGACGAATGCAGTATCGGACCATGCTTCAAGAGTTCCGCATTCAATATTATCTGCCAAAGGGTCATTCTACACGGCAGTACAACTTAGCATTGCCACCGCCTTTGGGTACCGCATCGGGGACCGCATTGTGTAGACCCTGAAGCGAGACAGAGACAGATACGGCACAAATCTCTTTCCGAACGAAGATAATGGCCTGACGCACTCCACGGAGCTGTGCAACCTGCCGTCGGCAACCACCACTCGTCTCGATGGTGCCAGGTCGTACCGCCGGAGGCGCTTTACGTCCTCCAATCAGCACGAGGTATCAAACTTGCCTCATACACGTCATATGTAGGCACAGCACCAGAGCGTCTGGTCAGCGCAACTCTGTCTCGCTCTGGATGCCCATGCCTACTTTCAGGCAGGCCGTCGAAGAAGACCTGCAACGATTTCTGTTCCTGCTGCTTCTGCTGTCGTAATTGCTCGATTTTGGAGCAATCCGGCCGCGGTCACTCCAGTCGCTATCCATCATGAAGCTCGGCGCACAGAACGAGATGGCGGTGGCGCTTAATTCCGAAAGCTACCTTGCACCAACAAGAATGGTATCGAAATGCCGTGACATGCACCTCGAGGATTAACACGTCGCTCAGGCCGCGGCTGCCTCGCAAATTACCCCGTGTGTGCCGGATGGAGAAAAAACAAGACTTCATAATTTTCTTCCCACCTTACACAAACTCGTAGGTGTTCCTTCGAACTCCTTCCTCCTGTGACTCTGTACTGCAAGAGCTTTCGGGCAAGGAAAACATCGGAACGAGGTCCTCAACCAATACACAATTTCAAATCCTCCTCATCCGATGCACAGGCTCGAAAGACCCGATGATGGTTTTCGACTAACCAAATCCTGTTACGTTCGCACCGATACTTGCCCAATGCGACCAGTTTCAGGCAGGCACGACTCCTGGATGTAATTCCTGTTACACTAGCGGATTCGGAAGTCCAGGTGGTTGTACGACCACTCCATCTCCCCGAACAACACCGGATGTCGTGCAGAGAACTGGATCGAGACCAGATTCCTCACGCTGGAGGAAAATCCATTAGACCAGAAGTCAGCCGTTTTTGAAAAGAACGGCTCGTGTCAGGCCTCCACCTGATCAACAAAGCCAGGCCATTCACCATATTTATGGCGTCGAGACGTTTGTGCCGACACCGACGACGAGCAGAAATACGAATGTATTCTATCTCTCGTTGAGCACGTAACCCCCTGGGTACATTGAGCATCCCGATTATGCATCGGACTAAAATCGTACAAATATAGTACAAGACTTCGGATCCTTCAACGCTACACCATGCGCGTTGATGACTGCTGAGCACGAAGCAAAATATCGCATTGACCTCGCACGAGCACGAATCTGCCTACGAAGTGTCGGGTGAGTTTCATCATGGAAACTCAACTTCACCAGACACACCTTGCCACCTGCCCAAAGTGGAACGTAACACACGATATCCTCGAGGAGTAGCCGTCCATTTCGAGAAAGTCGAAACGTTATTGTGTTGCAGGAGCTGGTAGAATTGAACACGAGGGAAAAGTATGTAAGGATGGAGAATATCCTGAAGAGATATTCCGCAACTCCATCCTCTTTTCACTCGCAACAATCACTACCAGCTTACCTCGAACACCTTCGCTGGTCCCCCTCCCCCCACAACGACCCACCATGCAGATCGAGCGGCTCGAGCAGACCGGCCAGTACCCCGGACTTGGCTCCGAGGGTTGCGGCACAATGCCCGACCTGTATCCTGGGGATGCGTTTCCCATCATGCAGTTGCTCCACCACCTGCATTCTGTGAACGTCCCTTCGGATGTCGTCTCTGTCGCCCGCCACAACCGCTACGACCTCACCAAGTAAGCGAGAAATCCCTCCATCAGCACCATCCCATCTAACTCCAAACATGCTAATTTCCAAACAATTTAGCCTCATCCTTGACCTGGACATGCCCGGTGCAGTCGCCGTGTTCAGCCGGTTCATCGACCTCTTCGAGCCGCGCGTCCTCTCCCGCATCGAGACTGTGGATTTCCGCAGCAGATACTTCCACGCCCTACTCAGCGTCAAGAGCCCCGGCATCATGGCCTTCCCGCAAGGCGAATGGACCATCATGTGTCCCTGCTCCGCACATCCTCGCACGGTGACATTCCAAATGTGCGAGTGGCAATTCGCCGCGCTGGAAAGGCGCCAGATCTTCGGCCGGGGCTTCCATGAGGGACTCCTCAAGGAACTGGTGCGAGCTTCGCGTAGAAACACTGCCTTCGACGTGACGGCGTACAAGGGCATTGCAGACGGCTTGGGGAAGCTTTGCTTCAACCTGTAAGTGAATCTCCCTCCCTCCTGGCCTGACTCTGTATTGTCCATCTTCCCAAAGCCGCAATTCTGACGCTTCTTCTTCCTTCCAGCATGCAAATGCCCGCGCCATTCATGTTCACGTCGAAATGCCAAGTTTGCACGTGGCACATGCAGCAAGGAGAGCGACCAGCCGGAGAGTCCGAGAGCAACAGCAACGATCTGGTTCTGGGGTCGGATTCTGATCGAGGCACCGGGCCAAAGGTATGTCCTTCACACTTTCTCTCCCTACCTCCTCTACTAAATACCATCTATTCCCAGGGTCCCATCGGCAAACGTCATCTCTCGTCGACGTGGGAGCTGCAAATCGCCCCACCAATGACGATGCAGCCAGCTCCCCCAGGTCACGAGTGGATGGCGCAGCACCAGCACCAGCACCAGCACCAGCCGCAGCAGCAGTGGAACGACGTCGGGTATCTGCCCGAGACATTCTACCAGACAGCGCCGCCTCTCCCGACCGGAGGATGGACGGATATGCATGGCAATTTCCATCCGGCGCCGATTCCGCCGTTTGTTGGGAATTTCGTCCTGCATTCTTCGTCTTCTTCTTCGGCGACGGGGGGGTTCCCGGGCATGTTCTGAATTCTTCTGTTCGCTGGGACTGGGCGGGTCACGGTTGGTGCGACATACACGGGAGGGAAGGGCATAGAGCGGACATTTCTATGGGTCTTGCTTAGCGGTTGGTTTTTATGTTGTTATTTGATGATACCCCATTTGCGTCTGTCTAGATAGAGTCAGGATGTTCTATCACTCGACATTGCACTGCAGTTATTATTGAGCTCGTTCAAGTCTACTAGAGACTGAAGTCTGGCTGGGGGCATACGAGATTCATTCAAGTTCATTTATCATATCATAAAATTCTCATAACCTCATTTCACAATTTCCAAGCCTTCTCTCTTCATCACAATTTTTAGAGGAAAGTCGCTGCTCATCACAAATCTTCTTCATCTCACCCTTCTCAAGAGAAAAGCGAAGACTTCGTCGCAGCACTCTCCCGGTTCGCATTGTGCAAATGCTGCGTGACATCCATCACGGTGTCGATATGTTTGTAGCTCAGCCCCTCGCCGCGCTGACTCGCCAAAAGCTGCGCCGTCTTGAGGATATTCTTAATCTGGCGACCATTCATACTCAGCGCCGCGAGCTTTACCATATCCCTCTCCGTGATTTCATGGGGGAGCGTGAGTTTGAGATGTTGCGCTTTGGCAGCTTCCTGGGCCGCGGCGGATTGCTCTTCTCCCCCTCCTCCGTCGGCTGCCGCTGCATCGAGTCTCTTACTGCTGGCTTTTGCAGCACTCGCAAGGGGTCGAGGAGGTTTCTCGCGGGCGGCGGCTTGCGCGATGTCGTGTTGGCGCAGGAAATTCTGCCAGACGGATTCGCGGCTCTTGGCGTCGAGTTCTTTGTATTCGAGACTGATGTGGATTCTGCTCTGGAAGGCGGCGTCGAAGGTCTCCACGCGGTTGGTGGTCAGGAACATGATGCCCTCGTAGTACTCGAGGACTCGGAGGAAAATCGTCACGAGCTTGTTGCGCTCTAGTTCGTGGAGGCTGCGCTCTTCGAGGAACACGTCGGCTTCGTCGAGGAGCAGGATTGCGTTCCACCGAGTGCACATGTCGAGGATGTCTTGTAATTGTTTCTCGATGTGGCGGGGGCTTAGGCCGAGGTCGCCGGATGAGATCATGAACAGAGGAACTCTCATTTCCTCGGCGACGGATTCTGCTGTGAGTGTTTTGCCCACTCCTGGCGGGCCTATTGGGTGTGTCAGTTATCAGCCGCATGATCAACGTTGAGCGTGACTTACCGCATAACAAAAGAATTATACCACGACCTTTGCCCTCGATGACATCGTCGAATTGACTCCGATAACCCTGCTGTGTCGATGTGAAACCAAGGATGAGTTCTTTCTGATTCTTGGGCAAGACCAAGCTATCAAAAGCGCGCTCGTTGAATGTGACATCATGCACAGCAGTGACGAAGAAATTCAACCAAAGCTTCTCCTGCAAAGCGTAGCCACGGACTAATGGACTTAACAAAAGCTTTTGCTGATCTGTCAACGGCTTCTTCGCGGGCCGCTCGTTCGTTTCGTCCTCAAAGAAGCCATCCACAGGCATGCCGCCATCCTCCAAGTCATATCCAGGATCATAGTCGTCGACCGGACTGCCGGGCATTGGCGGAAGATTAAGGCTGATAAATCCTGAAGGCGTTAGGATACGACGACAGGAAGAAGGTTTGGATTTTGCCGAGCTGTTCAAGGTAGAAACATAGACTGCCATATCAGGGTTGAATCGATTAAAACCTAGCGTATCGATCACGATACGGCCTTTGATGTTGTATCTCTCCTTTCGGCCCATGTTGTTCAATCGCCATCCGATGCCGTGATAGCTCCGGTAGTGGGATCCAGCAAGCTCTTCGACTCGAGTGCCACGTTCAACAAGCTTGGTGTAGATATCTGCTTTGTGACCATGAGAATCCCAGGGAAGTGTCTGTAGACTAGTGATCGAGCGCGTGCCTTCGAAGATCCCGATGGCCATGTTGAGTCTGTTCGTTCCGAAATTCGTTCCGTCCCAATCATGGTATTCGCACATCAACCAATAGACAGGATTGTTGTCGCGGTCTACTCCGTATCTCGCTGAACTTAATGAGAAGACGCGGTCTTGGCCTTGTTGCCTGCTGTAGACTAACATTCCGGGCTGGAAAAGAGTCCAGAGAAGTTCGTAGGTGATGACGCCCTTCTCTTTCATGTCCACTGACGATTCAATGATGTCCGCAAATTCCTTAGAGAGAAGGTCGTATAAGAGCTCCGCGTGTTTGATTCGTTCGTCCAAGCTTGCGTCATCGTTTCCATTCGTCTCATGCTCGGCCGGGTCTTTAGAGAGCGCTGAAGATTGTGCGTCGGACGAAGCATCCTCAGACTTTTCGGCATCGATCGCCACCTCTTTCGAAGAGTGTCCATTGGTTTGTGGCAATTTCTGAGACTCGAGACGCTTGTCTTTCATTGCTTGAATGGCGCTTTTCAACTCAGACCAACGATGAATCAGCGGTTCAAATCGGCCAGTGAACTCAAGTCGTGCAAGATGAGCCGTCACGCCCGGATATTCAGCCAGGACTTCGGCGAGTAGATCTTTCAGATATGGACTTTGTATGACAATGGAGTGCATCGAAAGAACTTTCTTCGGATCGTGGAATACTCTGACGTTCCGTACAATGATCGCCCATTTTGCCGATTCGGCATCCTCAGCAGGCTTGGGAAGGTCTTCCGGAATTGTTGCCTGCCACTGAAAGCGACCTTTCTTGTCCTCTTTACCGCTGAAAAGCTGCTTCAGTCCAACAGACATGCCGATTTCTTTGGGATCGACCTTTACGAGGTTAGAGGCATCTGGGGTTTCGCCTGTTGTCCCTCCGGCGGCCGCGTACACTTCTGCTATCGTGCCGCCCTGCATCGGCAGTGGATATATCCCTGCGCTCTGTTTGGGTCTCATCGGGACGGAGGAACTTGTGGAATCTTCGTCAGAGCTGTAATCTGCCATGTCGCAAGTGTTGCGGCGTGTTGGCTTTGTGAGAGGAAGGGAAATACCTTGACAGGATGCGTTTTGGCTTTTGAACAAGTCGTGAGTCACGTTAAGTGTCGTACAGGCAGCAGTGAGGCACAGTCAAGGCTCGTCATATGTGTGTTTTATCGATTGACACAATGCTGGGCGTATCTCAATTGTTCCAGAGTGTGGATGCTTGCCTGCACTGCCAGCGAGCTACACAGTACAGCCTGACCGGGGCGTGGCTAGCGTACACAGCCAAACTCAAGATAGAGTAGTAAAGACGCCTTGCGCCCGGGGAACTCGTTACCGAATCGGCGGAGCAGCTTTAGCGGTACAGGATGCTAACGATTCACCAATTACTGTATTACCTGTCGACTTTCATACGCACCTGGGCAAGCGCTTATTGTTGACCGCATCGCATGGCAAGACAACGGTATGTCACCGAGAGGACGTCATGCGATTCTAGACAATCCTCGTTTCGGCCTCGCGACCGTTGACCGTTCGGCATTGACATGCTGTGCGGCCCGATTTTGGGCTTTCCCGACTTTGATGGTTCCACGGAGCGGACAAAGGAGAGCCGAGAAAGCCTCAATGAAGACCGTTATGCCCTGACTGCATGACGCTGCCGTTATGGGGGCTTTATGCGTATGCACTGCAATAATCGGTCCACTTATTGACGTGGCCATCCCCGCTCCGAACGAGGCGTACTGCTGCAGACAAACAAATTGCTTTGGCTAGTTCTCGGTGGAAAGCTTCCGAAAATGAGGCTTATTGAATGCATGCTTGGACACATGACACTCGGAACTCATCCGTGATCGACTGATCACCCTCTCTGATGGGACGAATGTCGTGATGACTGCGTGTCGTGAAGGTTGTCCCTCCAACGGACACCTCAGCGTCAATTCCGTGCGACTCTTTGCGAGCTGTGTCCGACGACCGTCGTCCAGTGCATCAGACGTGAGAGCTTACCACAGTGTCATGCCTCATGCACAATGCGTTGCCGTCATGTTCAGTCTTATCCGTTGCAGAGATTGCACCACGTAGCCAGTTGATTAGCACTTTGTGAACAAAATAATGGCTCCGCCTTCCTACATTCTGACGATTTCTCATACGAAGAGAGCAACAGACAATCACGGTGAGACCTTGCAAGGAACGCCATAAGCGTGGAAATGTGCGTACAAGTCCCTTCATCTGCCGATTCCGAGAACCGAACATACGACACGAAAATTGCTTCGAGGCAGCCAGTACAGGGGTTTTGATCATCGCTTTCAACAACATCGACAATCCAAACACGAGCGTGTTAGGTCGATTGCAGGACGAGTACGAGAATCAACCCAAACCCTAACGCTGTGATTTGTCTTCACGAAACGCTTACCTAAGTCGCATTGAGTGACTAATCCCGATCCGCACGTGATGAGACGCCTCTCATCGAATCTGCTAGGAACCTACCTACCTACCTAGGTAATAAGTCCTCCCAAGGTTCTCGTTGATTTGATCAGTCTTGTAGCGAACCTCGGCTCAAATCCATGGGCAGCAGGTCAAGCTTGCGAACCCATTCTCCGCCAGATCTCCCATTGTCTCACCAACAACAGTGTCGAGAGGAAAGTCATGTCACTGACGACAAGGAGATGATGGCAGTGATGACATATACAATTAACGTGCGATACCGTTTGTCGCAAATACAGTCTTTACTTGCTGTGACATACATAGCCATTGCCTCGACGTGATCGACTTCAGGATCGAGCTGCAGGACGGCCAGTGATTTTATCTCCATTGGATCAGACGAACGAGCCGTCATACCAGACACACGTGTGCGTCTATATATTTACATGCATGTTCGCTGCCGCAGCAAAGAAGCGGTCACTTGAAGTCTTGAATACATCATGCGCGGCTCTAGTGTGATCATTAGTACTGTTGACTACCTAGGTACTGTTCTGTAATTGCAATGCACCTTGGCCAATGCTGCCGGGCATGAAATTCGGCTTAGGTCCAGCCGGAAATTCATCGTGATGCCATGCCATGGAGGGGGAACCGTTCTATAACGTCGCAGAGCCGCATTGGTGTCCAGGGCATCCCGCTTTCCCCTCACCGTCAATTGAAATGCCAATTTACAGATGTCAAGTGACACACGATAGGGATACATTGCAAGGGGCTTGTTCGAATCGATAGAATGCATACCGGGAGCAACTGGAGCATACGTGATTAAAGAAGCAGTAGAGCTTGTTAGATACCTCCTGGCGAAATCACAAGCTCTCGGTATATCGTAATCGTGAAATCGGCAAGACGCCGGCCGAGCACTGCCACAATCCACTGCATGCAGGATGATGAGCCATCGCAGGGAAGACAATCACTGGAGATCCACGCCAAAGCCAATCAAAGAATCGTCTCTTGCGCAGGTACTGCCCAGGGCAGTCTAGTGCATGTCTTCGATGTGGTGCTTGTTTGAGTAGCAAGCCGACTTCTCCACCATTACTGCCGCGAATGATGTAGCGAATCTGAAGCGCATCGGTCTACCTCGGACGCCCAATGCGAGCCGCGTGCACTATGAGGAAATATAGCTCGTCTCGGGTGGAAAAGAATGCTGTTGCCTGGTCGCATGGTGAAACACGCGTAGAAGTAGTTCGGACAATAGAGAAGTCCATAATAATAAAGACTCCGACGAGACATTCCGTGCTCGAGTCGTCCCAACATCACCTCCAATTCCTAGTGGTACCTTTTATCAAGATGTCTGACAACTTCGTACTCGACAACATCGTCGCGGAGGTCACTCCCGAGCAACACAAGCTTCTCGCCGAGCTCTGGGGACGCATCGATGTCCTCACCAATGGCACGGTGCCCGACTACCACTCGTCTTCCTTGAACACATTGTCCGAGCGGACAGACATTCCCATCGACCTGAAATTCCTCCAGAACAAGCAGATCAAGCAGACCCTCGAGAAGACCACCCCAGCGGCGTTGCTGTTCGCCTTGCGAGCCAACGTTAAGCATGAGGACCCCGACACGCTCCTCGTCCGCTTCCTCCGCGCACGAAGCTGGGTCATCGACAACTCCTTCCTGATGCTGCTGAAGTCACTGAACTGGCGTGCCGAGGAGAAGATCGAATCCGGGCTTCTGGAGGGCGGTGACGCCGCGTTCGACAGACCCGAGGACTACGCGACTGAACCGGAACGCAAAATCGCCCGAGAGACTCGTGCCATGACCTCGAGCGGTGAATCTTTCGTCCACGGCGCCGACAAGAAGGGCCACCCGTTGGTGTACATTCGGGTCAAATTCCATGACCAGTGGGCCCAAGGCAAGGAGGCTTTCCTCCGTGCGACCATCATGGAGGTCGAGAGCACCCGCATGTTGCTGCGCCCACCGATCACTTCCGTCTCGATCGTTTTTGACCTGACGGGCTTCGGCCTCCGCAACATGGTAAGTTCAACACACCCAATTGCCCAACAGAGTACAATCCAGTTACGCACATAGAACACCGCTAACAATCTCCGACCCAGGACATGAACGCTCTCAAAGTCATGGCCAGCGGCCTGCAAGACAACTACCCCGAATGTCTAGGCTCCGTGTACGTGTACAACGCGCCGTGGATCATCAACCGCATCTGGGGCGCCATCCAATTATGGCTGGACCCCGTCGTGGCCGCCAAAGTCAAATTCGTGAGCACCCTCGACCAACTCGCCGAGTACATCCCACGCGAGGACATCCCCAAATACATGGGCGGCGGCGACCCCTGGGAGTGGAAGTGGGTACCACCCGTCCAGCCCAGCCCGCTGTCCGCGGAGGAGAAGTCCTCCCTCGAAGCGGCGAGGGCCGAACGTGTCAAGCAGCTCGATGAGTATATCACCGTGACCAGCGCCTGGTGGAAGCAGTTCATCGCGGGCGATGAGGCGGCGGCGGCGGCGTCGCAGAAGCAGCGCCACGATCTGGCGTTGCAGTTGAGGGACAACTACTGGAAGCTGGATAAGTATGTTCGCGGAAGGGTGTGGTTGGACCGAGTGGGGATTCTCAAGGAGGATGGTTCAGTGAATTTGACGCCGAAATGATTTTTCTCTCTCGATCTCTCTGGGTTTGGACATGAAATGATGTGATGCATGAGATTTGACGATGATTTTGTGTTAGAGGGCGTCTTTTGTGGGAAACAGATTGCGCTTTTGCTTTTTGGCCTCCTCTTCTCTCTGGGGAAAGTAATGAATTGAAGTTATCCGTTCAGAGAATGATCAAAATCAATATCCATATTTCATCATCATTCAAGTCGAAATGTGTAGACCATCCAAGAAGCAAAGCTCATGTTACACAAGATGAGGGGGGTTTGCACATAACTATCACTCACAACCGTGAACGCATCTTCTCCGGCGTGTCTCCCAGCGCGTAATCGTTCGCAAATCTCTTGCTCCGCACCTTTTCCGCTTCCTCCATCGTCGGCGTCTTAGCCTGCGTGGCCGGATTATACGACCAACTGGTCCCCTTGATCGCCTGCTCATCGCTCAAGCGGACGTTCTCCTTGCCATCAGCTCTCTTGTATACGTTGACCACGACACACCCACCCAGGCCGAGGTTATGTTGCAGAGCCACCTTGGCAGGAACATGGCGGTTGTTGGCCCATCCGCGCAGTTGCCAGCATAGTTCTGCGCATTGTGCCAGTCCGGTGGCGCCGAGCGGATGGCCCTTGGAGATCAGTCCGCCGGATGGGTTGATGACGGGGCACTTGCTTCGGTCGCCGGAGTAGGTGATGTCGCCACGGCGCACGAGCTCGTGGGCTTTGCCGGGCTTCGCGAACCCCAATGCATCGAGCAGGACCAATTCGTTGGCCGAGAAGCAATCGTGGAGCTCGCAGACGGAGATGTCACGGACGCCGACATTGGCTTCAGCGAGAGCGGCTTTGGCGGCGCGGGTGGTCATGGCGGAGCCCACGAGATCGATGGCGCTGCGGGAGAAGAGCTCGGGCTGGTCGGTCTGGAGTTGTTGCCCGGCGATGAGGATGGCTTGGGATTTGAGATGGGGACGTGCGGCCAGGAAGCGCTCCGATACGATGACGGCAGCACCAGCACCGTCGCTGGTCGGGCTGCATTGAAGCTTGGTGAGAGGGTAATGGATCATGGTTGAGTCTTCAATTTCCTTCAAGGTATGTTCGTTCTGGAATTGTGCATATGGATTGCGAGTCGAGTGTTCGTGAGAAACACGAGCGATTTCGGCAAAGTCACGGGCTTCTGCCCCATATCTATTATCAATGTCAGTGGACTTAGTCAATGGCGATGATGAATAGACAGATATATGATTCGGATCGGCGCTGCACTCACTTCTCCATATACTCCCGGCCGGCATTGGCGAAGTACTGTGCATTTCTGGGTGAGGCATGCTTGCCATACTCCTTCTCCATCATGATGGTACTCAAGCCCATGGGACTCGGTCGGTCGCTGTAAGTGCTTTTAATGCTTCCAGACTGCATTTGCTCAAAGCCAATGACCAAGACGCAATCGGCAGCGCCATTCCGCACAAGTGTTCGCGCGAGGTGTAATCCCGTCGATCCTGTCGCACATGCATTATTGGTGTTGTAGATTGGAATCCCAGTCATGCCAAATTGATAGAAAACTCGCTGGCCGGAGGTCGTATCGCCGAAGCAATAGCATGCGACTCCCATCTCAACATCATCGTAAGTGATCTGAGCATCGAGCATTGCCTTCACACCGGCCTCAAATCCGAGCTCGGGATATGCTCGGAGCTGTCGGGGCTTGATGAATTGGGTGAGCCCCACCCCGAGGACGAAGGCATCACTTTGAGGTTGTTTGGGTGCCATTCTTTATAATTCGTGTAAGTGAAAAAGGTTTCGAGTGTTTAACATTTTATTGATAGTTAATGGGAGTGTCGCGTCCTTAAAGTTACATATAGTGGCAATCCCCATGGGCACATGTTCGCGCTAAAGAACGCTAAAACCGGATTGCGGGAAATCCTGAATCGTAAAGTCTTTCTCGCCTGACGCGCATTGCGGAGAACATGACGGGCGACATGCAAATCGCTATTCACGCCTGTGCTGCCGCGAATCGGATCGTGCTGTCACTGCTTAGGAGACTCGATAAGATGCAATGCTTCGGGCATTGCAATGGCGGCAGCGTGTATACCAGGGAAAGGCCAGGTCCATCGTGAATCGCCTCATCCATATCTCGGATGACAAGAAGAAGCCCCGCTCTTTCCATTTTGTGCGAGAAGGCGTACCGAATGCCCGCAGTTTCTAGATTTGCCTTGCACAGGACGCTGTTCAACACGTCTTTTGACGCTGCATGTTGTCCAAGGTCATGGAAGCATCAGCGGTGCCGTTCTGGATGCATTTTCATGCAATAGAGAACGTCGACCTTGATCTCATCTTCAGAGAATGCGTACGAGGCACGTCCTCGGGGGCACGGCAAAACTGCCAAATCCACACGGCATCCTTGTTTGGCAGGAAACGCATCGTTTCTGGGTTCCACTTACGATGCGCTCTTGCTTTCGCGGATATGTATTCGCGCATTTGATTGGATCACGCAGGCGGATCCTCCTTCGCCTCTGAATCTCGCAGACCAAGGATATGATATCTGATCGCTTCAATGTAGCCAATGCGTCTGCCTTTGAGTAGGCTCAGGCCGTCCTGGAAAAGACCGAATGCAAATCCGGCTTTGGCACCCATCTTCATAGTGCGCGACATCGTAGGTAGCGGAAATCTGTTGTAGACGCTGAAGATACCTGCAGAGCCGAGTCCAGCGAAGGCGCTCGATAACGCGTCTCGTTGGCTCTCTAATATAATAGCCTCGTTGTCGTGCTCTATAATCTCATTTCTTTTCCATTCCAACAAGTCCCTCACAATTTTTGTACGGCCCCGATCGATGCCTTCCTCCAATACGAAAAAGAGTGTTGTCCAGAGAGCATATTTGCGCGCCTGCTTAAAGCCTTCCACGACACCGCCGAGCATCATATTGTAGTTCTTGCTCTTGTGATACAGGAACCAACCTCTTTGAGATGTAGGCAGGCGGTGAGCATTTTCGGCACGAAAGCGAAATCCAGCATCTTGGCTGCCCTTGATGGTGCCAATCAGAAAGCCTGATATTGCGCCAGTGATGACGGAGAGCTCAACGCGATCGAAGAGGTTAATCGATAGTCTTTCATGTAGTTCGCGGCGAATGAGCGGCTGCTTGGCCGGGCTTGATGGAGCCGGGGTGTCTGTTATTTCATCGGAATCCATGTTCGTGGGTCGATTGTCTGAGCATCGCAGATGCTACGCCTGAAACATGAATCGTGAAACCGTCATCGATCGCAATGCGGAAGGCACAGCACTGTCTGCAACAGCAATAATATCTCCATGGGTTGTCTTCCGCGGAGGTTATCGCTGTTTCGGGGAATAGGTCTGTGCGCATTTCATCGGGAATTACATGTTGAACGAACATGCCAACGATCAGCATCATCCACATGATCCTGCGCTTGTCCTCTGCTCAAGTCCTTAGTATAGTGGATTCGCATAGAGGGATTACCATGTCAATATCTGTCTATGGAGCGCGAAGGCTGGGGGCCAGCAGACCTGAAATTGTTTGCCTGTCGTGTAAGCTCGCACTCGCGAATAGGACGACCCAGGGTCTGAACCTAGTTGGAGACGCCACTTCGCAGCAGAGTAGACTTCGCAGACATCAATCATCGCAATCGACTCGAACAAGCAATGACTTCGGGGCAGTTTCACGGAGAAGGCAGGCTTCCTTGTCGCTCCAAGATCTGTATGCAGCAAAGTCGAACATTTCTCCTGCCAGATCAAGAGTTCAGAGACCATCTCCTCTGCTCATGAATCATGCTCGACATTACCATTCAGGCATGTTCACACCTCGATGTCGAGCCTCAATGGACGTGCCTCATGGATCGTTACACAGGAAGCAGCAAGGTTGGGTTCAGCCGGGGTTGCCAGATGTTGCATCTAATAAGAAGTCATATGCAACGCACGGCTTAACAACCGGCAAGGGGTTCGACTCGATACAGGGCAATCCAGACGGAATTCGCGCACAGCTCAAGAAATGGGAAGAGCAGTACGGCGCCGATGATCCAATGGCAGATTTTCGAGTGGGAGCCGACCCCGACGACGAATCCGCAGCTGAGAACTTCACTCACTTGCCCGACTTGAAGCATTCTTCATTGCTCACAGCTACAAGCAAGGAGGAGGTAGACAACGAATACACGGCTCCTTCATCGAAGGAGTCTGACTTCAGCTCCGCAATGGATGAAGTCCGTATGCTTGGTATCGGAGATCTAGTAGAATTACCGACGAGTACCGCAGGCAAAACTATCCTTGCCGTACATATCCGCCCAGTTGGGGAATGGGGCATGACTGGCCAATTCATTAATATTTTTGGTCGAACATGTCATTCACCATACGCTCAAATACCTTGGATTGCAAAGAATTGGATGGATCCTTCGCTCATAAAGCCCATTCTACCTTATATGCCGATTATCAAGACCGAAGCTCAGATCACGGAATTGGCAGACATTGCAATATTCGAAGATATCTCTGCACCGCGAAGTATATCTGCACCCCTTATCGAACAGATCACAAACCTTTCGCAGGAGGCCGACGAGATCTACCGACACCATTCAGACAGTTTGGATCGGGCGCATGAAATACTGGCACATGAGAGCGACTTGCGGTACGGATCTCTAGAGTCCATCGCGCAAGCATTGCTGAACATACAAAATGCTAAAGTGTCAACGGCAGCACTTTGCGCTGTGCGCAGAGCGTTACGTAATGGTGGTGTGGCTTTCAATGTGGACTTTTTCCAACATCGGGCCACTGGTTATGTACAGATTCCAAGCCGACAAGACATCAAAGGCATCCAAGACGTTCAAAAGTGGATTCGCTCTTGGCAGGAGAATGTAGTAAACAGAGAGACACATGATGGGGAGTCAAAGAGTGAAGGTTTCCGCATCATCGATTCTTTCATCAAAAAAGCAAAGGGCATAGTGCTGAAGTCTCGCGCGCTTCGCCTCCCGGCCAAGGAAAGCTATGTGGGTCCATGCAGAGTACAACGCGCAATAACAGAGTCCAAAGGCTGCGTTGAGGAGACATGCCATTCTGATTTTACCAATGAGGAACAAGCTATCGTCCGGTTTTTGTACGCATGGGCGGCGGCGCGCAGATTTGACATAGAACCAACTCTCATGGGATTGCCACCACTATTAATGCATGCAACGGGGCTATACATTCGTGAAGGTGCAACGGAAGCTCAAGGCTATCTTTTTCTTCAGGAGCTTGGTGTCGTATTGCCGTATGGCGGCAAATACTCTTTCAATTCTCACCTACTTTTGCCAACCTCAGGACAGAGTCGTCCACTTCTCCAGCTCATGAACAAGCTTGAAGATATGGGGACCAAGGACGTGACCCTCACCGACACAATGCAGGATCTCCGACACGACTGGGGAAACCTAACGGTATATTGCGTCGATGACGCTGGAGCGAAGGAGATTGACGACGGCATCTCTGTGGAGAAAGCAGGTGTCGGTGCTGATGGCAAACAGGAGTATTGGATGCACCTCCATATCGCCAATCCCACAGCGTTCTTCGACCGCAAGCATTCTCTTGCTAAGATGGCGAGGCACATGGGTGAGACGATTTACACGCCTGAATACACTCATTCAATGTTGCCGACCTGGCTGACGCACGGATACCTTGACGTGGGCCGCAATCGACCTGTGATGACGTTCAGTGCCCGGCTCGACGAGGCTGGAAATATCCTTGAGCACCGCATCCGGAACGGCATCGTTCGAAATGTTCTTTCCCTCACGTATGACGACCTTAACAAATTGATCGGTACTGACGGCGAGTCCGGTTTGCCATCAGTGGTCTTGTCGACTGGCGATGTCCTTTCCGGCTCGTCAATGGCGAATGATGCAAACAACATATCTTCTGATCAGCTGGACGAAATGCGCACCCTTGACCGGTTGACACGAGCTCGTATGTCTGTCCGTGCAAAAAGAGGCGGTTTGTTCTATGATTTAGCGCAAGCTGATGCGTCAGTCATGTCGCGTTCCGCCCGTTCTGGCCTCGGACCCCCAGTACCATACTTCGCGGGTCGGCGTGAGGTCACAGGTGACCCCGTCGTCCAGGTGCGCACATACGGCCTCAAGAATCAATTCGCTTCAAACACACGGCCCAGCGACGTCTTCGTGCGAGAGGCGATGTTGCTAGCATGTGAGATCGCAGGCACCTGGTGCAAAGAGCGTGCAATCCCGACCATCTTCCGCGGTACTGTTAGTCATCCGTTATTCCCGAACCCAGAGAAATACCTCCAGGAACATGTGCTTCCGAATGTGGATGAAAATGGTGCATTTCCCCGAGATCAAGGCCGAAGATATGTGCAAATGTTGGGATATGGTGTTATTCGCACCCATGCCGTCCAACATTCGTTTCTGGGAATGAGCGCATACACGAAAGCCACATCACCTCTCCGACGATATGGCGACCTAGTGTTGCATTGGCAGATCGAGGCTGCGCTACGTCACGAAGCCGAAACCGACGTCTCACTCGTTGTAGAAAACCCTGAAGGCACCACGAAGAAAACCGCTGTGAACCCTGCGCCTGACCGCTCATTTCTACCCTTCTCAGCTGCGAATTTGGAAACGATGATACCTGGTCTCCGCGCTCGTGAACTCACCATCATTCAGACCAAGAGACGCAGCAACGAGCACTGGATCCGAACGCTGTTATGGCGCAAGCATTACTATCCGGAGCAATCCGGCGGACCCATTTCTGACACCTTTCCAAAGCTGCACATTGTCATCGAATCGAGCGTTGATGAGATCTTCGCCACGGATCATCGAGGGATCATTCTAGAGTTCGGCATCAAGACGAGAGTGGCCACTGATGATACTCAGCCTGGGCAGGTATTGAAGCCAGGCCAGATTTGGGAGTGTGAGCTTTACTCAATCGAAATGTACAAGGGCACAACCGTCGTGGTACCCAAAAAGCTGGTGGTGGAGGATGGTGCCGAAGACTATACCTCCTGGAGGACATCTGCGTTGCTTGGGGAGGAAGGCGTCGAGCGAGCGAAGCTCTAAAGATCTCCGCTCCTGTAAGATATGTAGGATGTTGAGATGGCTGCATACGACTTTGTAACATCACTGTATGAATCTGCGATATGATGCCGTTCGCGACATCACTATCATTCAAGCCTCGCGATCTCCCAATACGTCAATGTCGATGATCATTACACTCAGCGAGCATCAACACTGTAATCACTATTCTCCCCAAACCTCCAGCTTGGGCTGGGAACGCGTCGAACGAAGCAGAGGTACAGCAGGTAAGTCCCAGTGAACAGAATTCTTCTCTCCCACGAAGATTTTTTCCCGATGCAACCATGCTATATCCCATCGGCCATGCTATGAATCGATATGCACATAATCCTATCTTCCTATATCATGCTCATGCCCAGGTTCATACTCCGCTATGCTGTGCTATGTCGTTTGGCTTCTTTTCGCCTCGGATAAATGCTGTGCATGCGCAAATTCGCTCAAAATCTCGCATAACCACCGCGAGCGATTGTAATAAAAAAATCAACAAACCCCGCCCAGAGAAAATCGGGAATTGTATCTCCCGCACATGTCATTCATCACTCCTTCCAAGCATGTTTGTTGTTCATAATCAATCCGAAGCACTCGGTGTTTCAGGACAAAGGTTTCCGGGCGTAGACGACTCGTCTGATACACAGGAATAAAAGTCAGCGATTGATCTCTAAGAGTGTGCATATCGGAAGTCATCCAGCGCCGGTGTCGTAAGCCTGCTGTATGTTTCTAGTGACGGCAAGAGAAAAAACAACAACTCACATCTCGTGATACACATGCGTCTTGCGGTCGCGCATCGACTTGCGGATCAACTGCACCCAATCGTGGACCCTTTCGGCGTCCCACTGGAGCAAGCGATAAGTGTTAGCAACCCGAAATCTTCGTCAATACAACATGGAAACATCCAGAAGATTGGAGGGGGAGAGAACGGCAACGACATACTCCGAGAACCCTGGTATAATGTGCCAATGTCCAGCCTTCAAGACCCTCCTCCCAATTGAGTAAATTCCAACGTCCGATCTCCTTCAATTTCGGATCACTACTCCATGGTCCAAGCGGCCATTTGAATTTCTTCTCCACGACGTCGACGAATCCCGCATCCTTGATCCAATCGGCCATCAAAGTGGCGGTCTTCATCGTCTTTCCGATCATCTCGCCCATATGGACGATGTCGTCGGTCCACTGCTTGAACACCGGGTGCTCGGTGAGTTGGCCGGAAGGTTCCCGTAGCGCCATGTCCCATTCAATCTGTTCGATCCATCCGCCGGGTTTGCAGGCGCGAAAGGCTTCGGCGTAGAGAGCGGGCCAGTCAGCGATGCTGCCGTACAGTCCTCGGATGTGAATGAAGCCAAAGGTATCGGGAGGGTAGACCCATTCACTGGCGCAATCGTCGACTTCGAATGTGCAATTTGAGGGTTGGGATCCTGGTTGGATTGGTGAGAGATCGGTACCGGTGATTTCGGCATAGGGACGTTCTGGGTCGTCGCCGGAGAAGCGGTCACCCATATCACTGATGAAAGAAGCGAAATTAGTCGAGGATCGAGTCTGAGGGTACCAAGCTAAAGCGGAAGAACAGATCGCGTGTCGAGAATGAGATGTTTGCTTACGTTGCCCACATGCCCGTACCGGTGCCTGACGGAGAGACGTCAGTTGCCATTCATGAACAGTTTCCAGATGGTGCATAGAAGGCAAAGGACGTACCGAGATCTAATATTCGACCGGGATCTGTGATAGGCGCAAGATATAGATTGTCGTCGAGACTCATTAAACAGATATGATGTCTAGCGCAGATTCCTTTGATCAGTACCGAGATTGATCATTTATATTCCAACGATCTCCGTTCGAAACTTACAATAACGCTTCGTGGTTGTTGGACTTTTCATCATTAGGTTGCCAGTATTCACCATCACCTTTGTCTTGATGTCAACGTGTGCACATCGCGTGAGAGATGGAATTGTACGTACGATATGCATGATATGTTCGACCGTTCTCATGTCGATAATTCCTCGTTGTGGTCGCCATTGTCCGTCCGCTAGAAACGTGAGCAAGTCAGGTACCGATACAGATACTCGCTTTGTATAGCTGAGAGAGAGAGGCATACGAGAAAAAGCTGGAATTGTCTCCGGTTCCGTAGCCCGTCGACACATAGTCATCGTCCTTCGCAATGGATATGTCAACATACCTTCAACTTCTGAAAGGGTGCGATACACGACAACTTACGATGGGGACATCTCCTGAAGCGTTATCTCTCATGTTGGCGGAAACGCAGATGTGATTCCTTTTGCAGATGCGCAACGTCAAGAAGAACAATGGCAACGACAATGACAACGGTAACGACGGGGATGGGGAGCGATAGTGGATTATTGAGGGAGACGAATGTGCAAAGTTCTCGAAGGACGACGACGATCTCGCGGTGAACCTTGACAGACGCTGCAATGACAGAGGTGTGTACCACCGCCCTGGACCTTTCCGAGGGTGATCGCACAGTAAAGCAGCAGTACGTGCAATGCAAGTCCCAGATCGCACTATTTCCCGGAAATTGAGAGCTCACTCGACGGACCCGAGAGCTTGGGTCGAAAGTTTCGAGGGCAGGTCGACCAAGACCCGAGACTCCGGATGGGAGGGGTGGGAGTTGTGTGCACAAAGCGGTGTTGGACAAAGAGAGAGTAATCCCCACAATCTGGGAGGATCCGGGCTGTTGGAACACGTTCGGCGACGGGATTGGGTGGATGCAATGCAGGAAGTTTTGTGTTAGCGAAGATCTTGGGAGGTCTTCTCGAAAATCTGTCGGGAGCCTGCGTTGCGAGAAAGATTCGTCTCGTTGTCTGTATTGCGTGGAATTTCCTTTTTGGAGCCAGAGTTACATCAGCGACGTCTCCTTTGACGACGCGACGACAAGCTAGAGTAGCGTTCACGAAGGAGCCCGCAATTTCAATCACTTGCACTGGAAGATCGGCAGCGAAGGAAGATGGCGTTTTCGAAGGCGTGGCTGGTCAGAGTCTAACGACAGAGGGACATGGGCAGAGGGCAAGGATAGCAGGGAGGTCAAACTGCAGAGCATATGCAGGCGATAATTAACCGGTAGTCGTAGTGTCTTTTGCTGGCGGGCATCGTCGCCCGACGGGACCGCATTTCCAACTCGGAGGATCGGGCGGTCTGGCGGCGGAGTACTGTCGACGCTCGTGATTATGAGTCTTCGGTGGGACCTTGGTGGCGCTTTTTTAGACCAGACCAACAGTACAAGGTCCTGTGGGTCAACGAATGCATCTTTTGCGAACATACTATAGACACGCTGCTGCAGCGGGCGGCGGCCACTGCTAGAGCCCTGCCTCTCCTCCAGCTCTCGCTTATCAGTCTAAGAAAGGCCGAAACCAGCAGCGCGTTGAGAGGTGCATATTCGATATTCACAAGGGTATGCTCTTCGAGGTTGTGCCGATGACCGTGCGACAGTCAACTAAGCTCGATGGGCATGACCTCCGTTCTTCTTGACTGGCAAGAGAAAGGTCTCACATGCTCGCTTCACTAGAGACCGCAGGCAGGATGGCGGAGTGGGGCACATACAGGAAGTGAGACCTGTCCAAAGCTTTGAACAGTTCAAGGGATTTTTTTGTACAGAACAAGAGGGGGACTTTTAGGTGCTAGCGGTGCTCATCGCTGGCGCCGTTCAAGTCGTCATCGGCCGTCGGCTTAAGGTCTCTTTGGGTAAATGTGCCCGGATGCACGTGAGTTACGCTGCCAAGGAGGCCGAGTGATCAATGAGGGACATAATAAACGAGTGGCATGGAGAGCATTCCTCTTGAGAACAAAGGAGTCCGGCGAACAGATATGCGAAAGGTAATGACAACGAGGTGCTGTCGAAAACGGCGAGATGATGCCGGGTACAGGGTCAACGGTTGAGCTGTCGAACCGTTTGCGCCATCGGTATTGCTTTAATGTAAGAGAGAACCTCGTATCTGTGATCCTGAATTCGTATCATGTATGTTGATCCGCACGAGGGTTCGACCGGGGTGCGCGACCGCTTTGCATGCATCCGTGCATTACATTTCCATAACTCCATTCAGATATTTGGATGATTATGCTCCTTGTGACCTACTCATCTCGATAGTGCAATACACACTTATCCATTGTCGTGAAGAACGTTATTTAGACCCAGTGACGGGGTTCGGCAGAGACATCATGCAACTGTCTTTGATGGGGACATATGATGGAGACCCGAGCGAGTGGGTTCAAAGCTGCACACGTACAACCTTGGGAAACGGCACGAACGGGATCGATCCATACTATCGGAAATCTTGTCTTGTCCACGGCTTCTTCATCATTTATTGTCTTGTCGTGCTTGTCCAATAATTTACTTGATCCACAGGCCCGTTCTTCATCGTCATTGTCTTGGTCTTTGCCGACCATCACTGCTACGATTTAGCATGTCTCAGCATGGTGACGACGAATAATGCCTCATGTGTAGATTGAGTCGCAAGCATGAGTTAAATGCACGCGACCGCGAATCGTATCGTTGATACTTCTATTTTTGGGCCCACTGAACCTGCTCGCTAGCTAAAAAAAAAAGCTGCTCTGCTAATAATTCGAGGAGACGTATGGGTCGCTAGAAATGTTGCGAAGCTACGTTTCCGCACGGCAATCGTCATGGTTCATAGCTCACCAGTGCTGCCTCAAAAGCAACGCAGCCCCGTTGACGGCGCTGTTCTTTCACCCGAATTATATCCACAGCTCCACGACCCGTGCTGAAACAGTCGAGGTCATTGTCACGAGACCCTTGTCCGCGAAACACGGCGATGAGCTTTCCTGCAATAAGTCGCAACCTTGTCTACTATCTATTCACGGTCACGGCGATGTAGTAATGGGAAATCAGACTCACTTGGTTTTTCCTAAAGACTTACATGCTAATACTCTAACATTGGTCGTCTGATGTTTGAGAACAACGACGATGACGATCGTTGACTAGGCTGTGGTGACCAAGTAGACAGAATCGGGTGCGAGATTCGCCTCGCAAGTGCCTCAAGTGAGGCGTGAAGGTGTGTCCTGGTCAGCAGCTTGAGATCGCTTGTACGATCAAGATCGTGATGTTCCAAAAGACGACTCGAAACTTAACTTGAGCTTGAGTGGAAGACTTCCACGGCCGCCTAAATCCCCCCATTCTGGTCGTGAAGACCTGTCTCTCTTCGTGTCGAGGTGCTGACTCCAATTTTACTCCGCGGTCGAGTAACATTCCTGACGCAAGGGCGTTCTTGCAATGTCCGGGTTCCTCAACTTGGTCAAACACCAGAACGAACAATGGATCACAAGGTCGGGCAAAGAAACTTAGCTCTGAACTGCCACAGTTGCACCAGCCTCCACCGGTCCAGTCGCATTATCAGTCGCCTCGCCGGGTGCAGTTGCAACATCTGAAACGAGAGATCTCTGATATCTGGTAAGAGCGGCGCGATGTTCTTCCCAGCTCACCTCGTTGTCCGAGAGCACCAGCTTCGTGGGCTGCTTCTTCTTGGAAGCTTTCGCAGGTTTCTCGCCGCTCGGCTCTGGCAATTCTTGTTTTGACTTTCCTGTTTCGGGCTTGATAGCAGCTCCGGTTTCCGTCGCAGCTGAAGGACCATTCAGACGATCTAGCGCAATTTTAGATTGCTCATCCATCAATCTGCACGTCGCGTTAGAGGGTATTGGCCTGATGTTGCCACGATGTACGTACCGATTAAGATCGAAGTTTGCATCGTTGGCGGGCAGATTGTGGGACATAGGCGGGCCCGGTCTAGCTGGGAGATTTGGAGGCAGACCATGAATACCTGGCGGAGGCGCAAAGGAAGAAGAGAAGGATCCCGGTAGGGCGTTGTTCGGCGGAAGTGATGGGTTTGCGGGAAAGTGAGTCGGCAGACCACCGTTTACTGGTGCTGGAATAAAATTTGGGGGGCGAGCGCCCCATCCAGGTGGACTTACGGCATGAGGGAGAGCATGAAAATGGGGTTGTCCAGGCAGTTGAGGGAAATGAGGTGGCATTCCTGGAGGCAAATGAGCAGGCATGCCCGGTGGCAAATGAGCGGGCATACCTGGTGGAAACTGCGGCATAACTCCTGGAGGAAGTTGTTGATTGTAGCCACCGTACGTGGGCATGATGGGATTCTGAAATTGTATCGGACTGGGAGTTCCATGCCCCGCAACACTATTTTGCAGCTGGTCCATACCGGGGGGAGGAACTGGTAGGCCGCCAGATACCGGCGAAGGATTGCTGGGTGGTGGTGCTGGTGATGCCGTCTCTGCTGGCATCGGTAATCCGGCTGCTGCAGCAGCTTTCTGAGCCTCACGCTTAGCCTTGGCCTCAGCGACACGCTTCTTGAGCTCAGCGCGCGCATCGTCATCAAGCTTGAGCTTTTTCGCTGCAGGCTGTTCTCCAGCTGAGTGCAAATTGTTGCCGGTCCGGGCTCGATGCTCTGCTTCCTGTTTATAGTACGCTTGAGTGACCTGCTGGTTGTAGGCTTGTCGCATTTGTGCTGGAATACCCTCCATGCCGAAAATTTCCAAATTCACATCATCGCGGTCTTCTAGCACGTTTGGTACAGATTTCAACTCTTCCTTGTGGACTTGCTGCATATGTACCCGCAGCCCACCAACTGTGTTCAGTCTCCGGTTGCAGTGCGCGACCTGACATTTGTAATGCTTCGCTTTTTGATGGTCGACGAGAATTTTGAGGTCATCGAAGTCTTTGTTGCAGTAGAAGCACCAAGGCCGCTCGAGAAGCTCTTCCAGCGTCGGCCTGTTACGCTTGCCCTTTGACTTAGTCATGATGGCGAGTGTGGAGAGCAAGTTCCGTTATGAGTGCTGCGCGATCCGTCTGTTTTGTGTCTAGTGGTTGATTGTACAATCTAATGATGATCGCTCAGGTGGTCGAAATCGTCGTTAATTGTATACGACCGCGTGCCAGGATTTTAGAAATTCGTCCTTCGTCGCATTCAAGGCACGTGACCAAATTACACGATCATGCCAAAAGTCGTGGTCATTCAACATTCCAGACACACAGAGCTATAGTGGGATAGTCCAAGAGGAGTCCACGAAGTGGGTGTTGTGATTAAGGCTGTCGCCGTGCGTTCAATTGCTACGAATCAATACGATGATGAGCGCTTCAATCTAATCGGTCCCGCGGTGTGCTCAATTTTGACCGTATCGTCAATTATACCTCCTCCGACACTGTCCCTGTTCCGCCCACTCACTTCACCCGAACAAGCCTCAGATAGCGGTGGAATGAAATGTGCTCGCCGCGTCGGAGTAGGGAGATTCTCCTTGTTCGCAATCACAGTGACCGATGAACTTCTGCGGAGACGGTGCGGTTCTGTGGGAATCTGTTCGTCCTGCGCAGAAGATATATGGGACAGATATTCCTCATTCGCGGGCTCTCCAAAGACAAAATGCCGAATAGCAGCCATCCTCCGGAACTGAGCTTGCGCACGCCGAGTATGTTCGCTGATACTGCTAATCTCCACGCCACGCGGCACACGCTCGGCCAATGCTTGACTGTTGACCTGCTTGGGCAGCTTCAATCGCACGACCAAACTAGGACGCTCTAGATCAGGAGTAGGCGAGAGTATCGGGTGATGCAGATCTTGGGTTGGCGAAAACTGGGGTGAATTTGAAAACACAGATGGATGCGAGCCAAGCGAGTCGGAAGCAGATGCATCAATGTCAATCAATTTAACTGACAGGCCTAGTTGGGGGTCTGGCTGTAGATCGAACGTTTCGGTATGTTCGGCGTCACTGGGGGTCGAGTAAGGGCTGAGGGTGAACTCCACTCTGGGTCGACGCTCGACCACGTCAGCGTTATCGGGTGCTTTAGGCAACAACGGCATTCCGGAATGGCGATTTTTGGACCGCTCGGGGCTGAATCGGAAAGCTGCTGGTGCGCCATGATAGTATTCGCCGGTAGAAGAACCTTCACCATAGTCATCAGGCGAAGAGCTCCTCCATCCGTTGTCAGTCGCAGGCGCAGGCGCAGATATTTTCTCCCATGTGTTGATCACATCAGGCTCTTTCACAGGAGGTCGAAGCTTGAGCTTGATTGGTGCTGCCGAAGGAGCATCCAAAGAGAAGGGTTGCTCAGAAGCTGGAGCAGGTGTTTGTGGCCGAGAAACTGTCTGTTGACCAATGTGAACGAGCGAAGGTCTGCGCGGCAAATGCTCGCTGTGGCTTCGCTCGGGTTTGTTCTGCGCAGAGAGCACACTTTCGTCTTGTCCGGTTGAGCGCGATTGTCTTGTCGGCCGAGAATGAGTGCTACCCATGGCGGGATAGTCTGTCGAGGACAAGTTCAGCGAATGAAGTGCAACTATTTCCACGCGGCTAGCTACATACAATGTCTGACGACGACCTCTTGAGGATCTGATTTGCAGCGATAAGAGCCTTTCGCGGGTCAAGTACTCGTGCGGCGAATAAAATGCGTGGCACGAAAGATAGTGATATGGGATGTCACGCGAAATGTACCGTCATCAAGACAATCTGGAAGCAAACTGTAAATTTTTGTCAGCGTTCATGTCCATCCTGGCGGTATGAGCGCGAGGTTGGCGCTCGAACTTACCTTGCTGCAATTTCCGGTGACTAGCAACTACCAAAACTTCCTCAGTATAGCACAACTGGCAATGCCTGCCATATCTTTGCAGCGCAACTGCTTATCCAGTGCTTCAATCGTCGTCTTCGCCATCGCGGCCACCTCGTCGCTCTCCCGGGCTTCGACTCCGCTGTCTGCCGCTCTTTCTACCAGTCTTCGGTCCGGTCTGCGTTTTCGCAGGCGGAGGTCGAACGAAAGCAAAGTCGACTTTGAGGGTCTGCTCCATGAGCTGCTTCCCGTTTGCGCCTTCGATTGCAGCTTTGGCTTCTTCCAAGGTTGGATACTCGATCAAAACATAGCCCTGTACATTGAGTGTCAATGCACTGTCAATGCTCGAATCCGACTGATAAAGAGTATACCTTGGCGAATCCTGTTCTGCGATCCAAATTCATGTGAATATTCTTGATGTCACCATAGTCGGCGAAGAGATCAGTCACATCCTCCTCTACAGCTTCCTCGTGAACATTGGTGGCGATAATGATCCATCCTTCAATGCTTCGTACAGCAGTCGCGTTCTCAGTCGTGCGCGCATCGTCAAGGCCACCCTTGCGAGGTTCATTGGGCGAGGCCGGGGGTGCTTCATCCACTTCCATGTCGGCCATGATGATATTGGTATTTTTTACAGAATGTGTTGAAACTGTACTCTGCTATGGGTAATGTCACAATGCAGTGTTCAGAGTGTTGAGCGCGATGCAAGACTACATACTACAGTGACAGTAATTTCCTCTCATGTGAAGCTCACGGCTCTTGCGTGCAGCAGTGAGCTCATTCCCCGAAGTTTTGCCGGCGGGAGCTTGGCGACGCTCTACTTAACGAGCTAGGAAATCTTTTCCAACACATTTGTTCGGAAGCGCGACAATGATTTTCATGTACGACCTGGACAATTTCGACATGCCATAAGATTGCGTGCTTCATGTTTACAAGGAGCATATGGACTGCTCCCCCGACATTTCGCTCGTCACTCGCCGTTCTACAGTCAGCGGCATGGAACGGAGCGATTGACACAGGTCGAAAGCACATGTCGCCATCGGCCTGACGTGTTCAACTATTTCTTGCAAATTGAGTTGAATGATTTTCTCCAAAGCAAGCCGACAACCCAGCTACTTAGCCTCACGGAAATACCACAAGGTCTTCGTTTACGGAGAGCAGTCCTCCTTTTCTGCGTTCTGTAGATGGGAAAGGCTGTGGGCTGGGTCTGTCAACCCAACCTTCGGGTTGGAGTTACAAATGCTTGCTAGAGTAAATTATCTGGACCTTCATAGTTCATACTTGCTTCCCTTCTCGGGTGTCAGTGGGAAGTGTGACTCCCAGTAAGCCAACAATTATATAATTTGCGATATTCCTGGTCTCGACCAACATCGTTATCTGTTGCTTCGACAGTGCGTGGTGAAGATGCTTGCTCATGGTTGTTTCGAAATACGTGAGCTCACTGCCGAACGGACATTTCGTCATGTGCTGTTGGATCTTTAACAGCCCTGGAAGCAACTCTTTGCGTTTCTATGCAGCGGTCACTGGCCATCCTTGCTTTGCCGACAGCTATTTTTGATGTGAATATTGCGTCCATTAGATCTACTTGCTAAAGTTTGAATCTTACTGCTGGTGATGCCCCATGCTTTTGAAATAAAAAGACTGGCGACGAGGCTGCAGTCATGAAACAAAGTGTCAAATAGACGTATTTCTCTATGTCAATCTCAAGTTGTCGTACACAAAGACTTACATATGGTTTGCCGCTTCCAAGAAGAACAAACAGTGTGTCAGGACATGCTAGACCCTACCAATGTTCATTCTACATCCACATGACGATGCCGAGTGCATGCCTGGACGACAATCGAGGACGAGGTGGCGTCTGACTCGAAGCACGTTGTATCTCCTTCATTTCTACCATATCTCCAAAGTCCTCCGGCGTGCCTGCGTACCGACGAAATTGATATCGTCAATCTCTCAAGATCAGGCTCTCTCATGTGAGTGGTTTCATTATTCATGGAACCTAGTGGATGTTCACGTTTTGCTTGAATTATGGTAGACCGGGCTACGATCGTCCAGAATGTGACCACGGATGGAAACCTCAAGGAATTACCAGAGGCTTGTGTGGTTTTCATAGCTAGGGATGATCCAGGCTAGCCATTCGAACGTAAACACCAATGAGAAGGAAGCATTTCCCACGACTGCTAGAACTCATGAGTCTATTCAGCATGGTAGACGCGCGATCACACACGTTTGACGCAGGTGAAGAAGCGCGATCAATCTGACACATCTCCGCTGCCCATGAAGCTGAAGTTATGATCGGTTTTCGTGCCACGCATTTTCTCTGACAGAGAGAAAATTTGTTCCTGTGGCGTATGAAAACACACAATGAAGGTGTGGTCATGAGAGGCTCCGACCAGTAATTTCCCGCACAGTGGCGTCGCAGGAGCATGGCTCGCACGGAGGACTAGTATTGAAGTGTTTCCAGAATGATCGCACCGCCGAAATGAGGTTGACACATTCCGATCAAGGGCTGAGCTTGTCATCGGCCTTGTCGGAGTCAGGTACCCGGCGCCATGGTCGGTATTCGTACCGAATTTTGAGAGAAATCGCGTTGCTTCAGACCGACTTCATGCTGACGGAGAGATTTGATTCTTGCTGTACGATTCTGCGCGAATCGCGCGCCCAGGACCGCGCATTGACGTTGCCTGCGCAAACTGTTTGTCAACTTGTGTGTTCGTGCTTGTATCAGCAGGCTTGACTCCTTCCTTGGCGATGTTGGTCGCTGTGGGCATGTCGGTCAGATCTAATCTTCTTGACGGCACGTAGACGAGCTTGTGAAGCAACGGTCTGACAGCGTCCCAGCGGAAGCTCGGCGCCCTGCACATAGAATTGGCACGCCATGACGGCGGAGCAATCATAAGGTCGGAGTTCACCTCCTTCACGTCCATGGTTGCGTTTAGATCAGTGTCTGCGCCATGCCTGACTTTTGCTGCTCATCCGCATGCAACGCGACGTGTGGACGTCTTTCTTTCATTGTCCAAATCGTCATCTCCGGATTTCCACAACATGGAGGTCGTCATCCACTCTCCTGCGTCTGATCCACTTCATACTCGACTTCTCATTTGATACCTCTTCTCAGCAGATATGCAGACATCCACTAGCCTCCGTTCTCATGTGCGCAATGCACTGCCAATCAGTTCCTGCAGGATGCACGGCACCTGCTGTCAATATGCGGGGGATCCTGGGATCCTGGCGAGAACAATTCTGCGTTGGACGGTAGGGTTGTGTCTCATGACAAGCATCCCACGTGCAGGTTAAACGTTGTCTTTCCAGATGATCTCATACCTAGGTATCATTGGAAATGCAGTAAGAGAGTGCAGGCGCCTCAAGTTGGTCTAGTCAATTTGAGATACCTACATCTCATTGATGTGTCGGCAGATGGTTCTGTTATGTTCCTGTTAACTCTTCTCAAGTGGGATCTTTCAGACGCTGCAGAGCCGAAACGTTCAGACAAAATTCGTCAGTACACGAGACGCAAAGACATCGGCGACTCCCTCACAGCGCGGCGGCTGTGAATCGCCTGAGCCATCGTCGAGGTGAGCTTTCAAAGCATGCAACCGTACAATATGCTGCTGGGAACAAGTGAGGTCGTATAGCTATAATGCAAGCCTTCGAAGGTCTATCGAAGAAAGCTTAATTAGCCAGCCTACCCAGCACGTAAGGACTTTGGACCCAAGCAGTATGTGCATCAATAACGATTGACAATGGGCGATCGACGACGGGATGTCTGTAGCCAGATTCTTGCGTCTTCAGCAACATTCTTCTTTGGCAACCCAGATGAGGCCGTTGAGTAACACATCATTAGCAACGTAGCAAACCTCTGCCATGATAACGTCCCTCCCGGCGTCGCGAGCCACCCTATGTAACGAGCCAGCATTGGACACTTTGATCGATAATACTCTTCAACACCGATATGAATTTGCTTTGCTGTATCTACACTGTAGGTTAGGATGTTACCCTTCGATCGACCGCTCTACATCGAAATCGGGTGAGTGTTGCAGTCGCTGTGATCGATTCCTTCCTCGTGTAAAATCCTAGTCATCTCGTGAATCGCTACGTGTGAGTGTATTTCTGATCAGCTCGCAGCGTTGCTCGGCTCGGCGGGCT